>NC_142878.1:92535757-92687272 GCF_051225735.1 Oryctolagus cuniculus | reverse complement strand
CCTCATTCTCTGGACGAGGCCCTGAGTGGCCAGGGGACTTGTGCATGGTCCTGTGCCCATGCAAAGGCACACTGGAACCCAGACCACCTGCCTCGTGCCCCATGAGCCCTCCGCTGTCCTGGGTGAGGTGGCTTCTCGCACATGGGGAAACACACACACACACACACACACACGGTATACCACAACATTGTAAATAATGATCATAGTTCACCTGCCCTTTTTTTTTTTTTAAGATTTATGTATTTATTTGAAAGGTAGAGTTACAGAGAGGCAGAGGCCGGGGAGACGGGGTCTTCCATCCACTGGTTCACTCCCCAGATGGCCACAACGTCCAGAGCTGGGCCGATCTGAAGCCAGGAGCCAGGTGCTTCTTCTGGGTCTCCCACGTGGGTGCAGGGGCCCAAGGACTTGGGCCATCTTCCACTGCTTTCCCAGGGCACAGCAGAGAGCTGGATCAGAAGTGGAGCAGCCAGGACTCCAACCAGTGCCCATACGGGATGCTGACACTGTGGGCGGTGGCTTTATCTGCTACACCACAGTGCTGGCCCCTCACCTCCTTTTATGTAGAGGACCCCAAAGGGGAATGGTTTGTATCTGCACTGAATACCGACAGCACCATGTTTGGAGATGTTAAGGAAGGTGCCACACAGTCGCATGAGTCTTCCATCCACCAGGCTCCAGGGCCGGGGGCAGGCCATGGCCTCTTTCCCCACAGGCCACTCCCGGGTGCCCAGGGCACTGAAGCCAGCACTCCCTGCACCTGCTGCCCAGAAAGCCTCGGACGGCCGGCTGCCTCCTCCGTTCCCCTTGCTTCCCGAGGTCCTCCCTCGTGGCTGGGGCCACCACTGCTGCAGAGTGGGCTACAGGCCCCGCTGGTGCGTGGGGACGGCATAAGGAGGGACTGTGTGTGTCACCACCCTGCCTCCCCTCCCAGCAGACACCTGGGTTAAAGTCAACAGTCTTCTGAATATCTTTAGCCCTGAAGGAGTGGGGGGTGATGGGGCTTAGTGGGTAAGCAAGGAAGAGGTTTCGAGAATGTGGTGGTTTGGGCCGTCTCTTGCAGGTGCACAGACTGCTTGATTTGCTCTGAATCTGTTCACCTGCACCCCTGCGGCCTGAGCCTCCAGCTTCTTCCGTGTAGGAGGCTGGGGGAGGGGGCATCCCCATTTGCCAGATGAGTAAACTGAGGCTTATCTAAGCCCAGGACCACAGAGCTGATAAAAGGCAGGACTGAGACCAACACCAGCTCTCCAGGGAGCCATGGGGGTAAGCCCAAGGGTCACTTTAGAAGGAAGGAAGGTTTGTTCTCAGGGGATGAGAGCTGGGCTGGGCTCCTCCTCCTGCTGGCGTGTCCCATACACATGAAACGCCTGGAGGGGAGGTGCTCTCCCTGGGCCTGGGCAGCAGGAAGCAGGGCTCACTGGTTGGGAGCAGCTTCGAGGAGTCCACGGCTCTCAGAACGGCTGGCCAAGCCGCACGGGGTGGAGGCTGCGGGTCCTGCCTTGACTATGTCGTGTCTCCCTCCGGATCCAAGCTATGAGTGGAGGGGCCTCATCCCTAGGGCGGCCTCCTGGTCTCTCTCTCACACGCACACAGGCACACGTGTGTAGACACGCCCCGCGCATACTCAGACCCACACTCACACGGACGCCCCTGCTTGCGCTGCATCTGTGCTACGGCACGCACAGGCTCCGACCTCAGGGTGCAAATATGGCTGCACTGCTAGAACCGTCTGGAACTTTTCAAGCTCCCGTGTGCCCCGGCCACACATCTCTGTGGCCTGGCTCCAGGCATCAGCAGCAGCTTTTGAAGCCCCCCCAGGTAAATCCAGGTGTGCAGACCCCTAGGTCATTTCCACATCTAGCAAAGACCCCGTGGAATGAGTTACAGGAGGCAACCCACACTTCCAGGCCCAGCTGCACCCCGTCCAGCTTGTCTGATTTGCCCTTGACCCTCACTGCCCAGCAAGGAGCAGGCTTGCGTCACGGCCAGCCAAACCTCTCCTGCTGCTCCGGGGTGAGAACCGAGCAAGGATCACTGCCACCCAGCCGTATCTCAGACTGTTTGTTCAAATGCAGACTCCCAGGCCCTTGCCCCCACCTGCAGAGTCCCAGGCGCCGAAGGCTGTGCTGTTGGCTCCTGGCATTGGAGCCATGTGCTGGTTGGTGCTGGCCCTGATGCCCTTGCCCTTGGCCATGGGGAGTGATCTGGGCTCTGTTCGTGACCGTCCCCTGTCTGCAGGGGGTACAGTCGCTACTGCGGGAAGGACTTGGGATTGTGTCACTGCTGGTGTCCTGTCACTTGTCACTGTGGTGGCTGCCCTGGCCTGGTGTCTCAGTGAATGACAGAGCTTGGAGGGGGGTCTGGGGAGCCCTGGAGCTGCTCCGCAGGCACAGGACAGAGGTGTGGCAGGGCCGTGTCAACGCATGACTGCACTCAGCTGGTGGGGACAACAGGCCGGGCCCTGGCATAGCCACGGGCATGTCCCTTTACCACGGAGCCTGCATTTAGTGAAATTCTGCAGAGGGGGAGAGGAAGCTGGAGAAAATGGAACGTTTCTGAGCGCTTGCTATGTGTGAGTACTCAAAAAGTTTATGGAAAAATGGAATTGAAACATTAAAGATTTGTTTATTTGAAAGGCAGAGTGACAGAGAGAGAGAGGGAGGTCTTCCATCTGCTGGTCCACTCCCCAAATGGTCTTAACGGCTGGAGCCAGGAGCTTCTTCCAGGTCTCTTACCTGGGTGCAGGGGCCCAAGCTCATGGGCCATCGTCTGCTGCTTTCCCAGGTGCATTAGCAGGAAGATGGATTGGAAAGGGACTCGAACCTGCGCTCTGGTCCAGGATGCTGGCATCACAGGCAGCAGCTTAACCAGAGGCTGACTCCAAAAGATAAATTTATTTTGGTGCAAACATTTGAAATCTATGCACAGTTTTTTCATAATGGGCATTTCCCATGAGATTTTTGAAGACTCCTGTTGTGTTAAGTCATCACTGGGCATTTTATACATAGATGGAAACTTTACGTAAGCTGGGACTACGTAACGTCACCTGGGCTGCAATGACAGGGCTGGGGCGAGACCTCTAAGAGGGTCTGCTCCCTATGCGCATGGGGGCCCACGACCTTCGATGGACGGGGGTGGGGGCGGGGCGTGTGCACAGCCTCTCGCCCAGCCTGGTGCAGGCCAGCCCGGTGCAGGCGTGAGCCTGGAGCTCCATGGGCTTGAAGGATCTTTGCCCCGCGGTTTCTGGGCGTAGCCCCGCCGGACCTGGCGTGGTGTTCGCCTGCGCCGCCTGGGAGTGTGGGACATCTGAAGTCAATAGGCTTCCACCAACACCGGGTTCAAAGAGAGACAAAGATCAAAGGCAGAAGAGGTCAAAGAAACCCAAGTCAGAGCACCCCCCAGATTAAAGTCAGAGGAGCGCAACCCCCGCAGGCTGTCAGCCTGAATTGTGACAGGGAGGGGCCCTGGGACCGCCAGAGGGCACACAGAACAGGGCAAGGGTGGGGTGGGGGCTGGCAGCCAGAGGCACTGGGAGGGAGAGAGGCACACACAGACAAGGACTATGCCACAGAGGCACACAGCAAGGCAGAGTCGAACAGAGGGAGGGAGAGAATCACACACATCTTGGAGACGGAGGAACGGAGCACGCACCCCCGAGAAAACCTGCTGGCCCAAGGAGGGTAGGACCAGGCTGGCCACGGAGCTGCATTTCCGCTCTGAGCCAGCACCTGGGGCCCCGCAGCCCTGGGCCTGAGCTGTCCCCTCCTCCGGTTCCTGTTGGGATGGCCCAGGGTGCTGTTGACCAGTTGCACCCCCACAGCCCTGGAGGCCTACAGAGTCCTGTTCCTAGCTCCCAGAAAGCCCCCTCCCGCCTTCTGGCCAGGCCTGCCATGGCCCCCAGACCCTCACCTATCCAACACCTCCTTCTACTCCCTGCCTGTGTCTCCCTTCCTCCCTTACCTGTGTGCACCGTGCCTGCAAAACCCAACCTGGGCACCTCTCCTCCTCCAAGAAGCTTCCGCGACTTCTCCAGGCTTCTTGGGCTCACAATGCAGTTTCACATTCAGTGGTGGAGAATTTGAGTCTTTGGCGCCATGCGGCATGTGCACTGGGTCTGGAACAGCGCTCCTTGGATTCTGCCCCTCACCCGATGCTCAGCTTGGAGAGCATGGAGAAGAAAACAATGTTGTGCCCCTGGACCGGTGGGGGTGGGGCCTCCGGCTCAGACAGGCAGCTCCCAGAATTTGTCTGAGGAGTATTCAGTCCTGCAAGTCCCTGAGCTCCCGTGCTGGGGGTGGGGGTGGGAAACGAGTTCTTCCCCTTGCTGGTCAGGCTCAACCCCAGAACCTCATCCCTGGGGCACAGCCTGCAACCTGCCCTTTCACTTCCTCTTCTCAGTGGGTCAGCACCTGCTGAGTTCTCCACACCCTGTCACCAACCCCGTGGGCACGCCCTCTTGCCTTTTCCCCAAGGGCCAGAAGCCTGCAAAGTGAGACACAGGACCCCTGAGCCTCCAGTGGGTGGGGAGGTGTGAGCCGGCCACCTGCCCAGAAGGAGCCAGGGCTGGGCTGCCAGCGAACAACCCCAGGCACCCCCACATTTGTAAAGCACAGGGCTGGGCAGCACTTGCTCGCCTCAGAGTCCCTCAAAGCTACACAGGGCTTGGAGCGCTGTGGCTGCTCGGGCAAGGACCATCCCTCTTGTGGCAATGACCGTGACAGTGGTGATGATAAAATATCACGGAGCAAAGCACTTACAGCACCAGCACCCTCGGCATCCCAGGCGCCTGGGGCGTGGGAGGCTCAGTGGCTTGCTGAAGGTGCCACAGCCAGCGGGGGACAAAGGGACGTTTGGACTCGGACTGTGGGCCATGGCAGAGGTGGGTTCTGGTGGCTCTCCTGTGTGTGACCTTGGCCCTGTGCACGTCCCCTCGGAGCGCCAGGCTCCCCTTGTGTAAAACGAGGACTTAAATGCCTTTCCCTGCTGGCATCTCCCGATTCTGGGAGAATGAGATCAGCCCCTTCTCCCCCATAGCGGAGACATCATGAGGACTAAGAATTAGGCACCGATGTGGGTAACAAACAAGGGCAGGGCTGGGAGAAAGCTCCCGGAGCGGGGAGAGAGGGCCTAGTGGGCTTGCAGGCGGGGGTGTTTGCCTGTGTGGATCGGCTGGGAGGGCAGGGGTGCAGCACGGGTGGGAGCAGAGTGCGCGAAGGCAGTGCAGGATGCGTCTGCTCCCGGCCAGTGGAACGGCCGACAGCGACCACTCGCAGCAATTTCCTTCCCCGAGCACCTTTAATTCATGGAGGGGCTAATGTCCAATCATCCTCCTGCTCTCCCTGCCCAACCCCCCTCCCCGAGCGCCCCTATTTCCCCTGACCATAAATTTTTTTTTAAATGACAGTTTAGAAAATGAGCAAATCTCTGGTGACACTTTTATCACCTCCAGAATACTTTTGACAAGAGGTTTTTGGAAGATTGCAGTCTGGGGGTGGGGGAGGGGAAAGACAAGACAGAAATGCGAGGGCCCCAGGCAGAGCCGCTGTCCCCCTCCCCGGCCTCTCCTCCAGCCGCTGACCTGGCCACCCCTGGCCTGCCCTGTCCCCGAGTAAGCCTACCTGCTTGCTCAGACTGGCAGATCAGGCCCCAGAGATGGCTCCCACTCGAAACAGAACCAGCTCAGCTGGATGGGAGAGTGTGGATCCCAGCGGCGTGGACCCCAGGCAAGCGTGGGCTGTGTGTCTGTCTGTGCTCACCGTGAGATGACGGGGGTCTGGGAGCCTGCAGCGCCGAGGCACGAGGCCACCTTTAGGAGCTTGCAGCTGAGCGGGGGCGGGGCCACACCTGCTGCCCCAGGGTGAGGTCCGGCTGAAAGGCGGGGCTGCCCAGGGGTGGATCCCAGAGAGAGGTGATGTATCGCCAAGACTTGGCTGGGCAGGGAGGTCTGGAGGGGAACCACAAGGGAGCTGTTGCTCGAAGCCTGGGAGAGAGGAGACCCACAGCAGCTGGGGGCCTGCTGGACACGGGGCAGTGAGCACTGAGGTCTGGGAAGATGGTAGGGGCTGATGGCCCTTTTAGAGGAACAGGTTTTGTCTTCCTGAAAAACCACATGGTTGGGGCCAGCGCTGTGGTGTAGAAGGCTAATCCTCCAGCTGCAGTGCCAGAATCCCATGGGAGCACCAGGCTGCTCCACTTCCGGTCCTGCTCTCTTTTAATCCACCTGGGAAAGCAGCAGGAAGATGGCCCAAGTACGTAGGCCCCTGCACCTGCATGGGAAACCCAGATGAAGCTCCTGGTTCCTGGCTTCAGCCTGGCTCAGGCCTGGCTGGCACAGCCATTTAGGGGAGTGAACCAACGGATGGAAGACCTCTCTTTTCCTGCCTCTCTCTCCTTATCTCTCTGTATCTCAGCCTTTCAAATAAATAAATAAATGTTTTAAAAAATATATTGTTGGGAACAACCAATTTTTTCCTAATTTTGAGATTTATTTTATTTATTTGAAAGAGTTACAGAGAGAGGTAGAGATGGCGGGGGGAGGTCTTCCATCCATTGGCACAGTTTTAGGGGCACTGTGGGATTAATAATAGGGGATTAATTTGTTTAATTTCCAAAAGAAAATCCAAAAAAGGTAGCTGCGATCATCATCAACTTCATTTATAGATGAAGAAGCAGCAGCGGCACAGAGAGGCTGAGTCACCATCCCAGGACACACAGCAGAACTGGCCTGGAAGCAGAGGAGGCATCAGGGAACGGATGGCGGGGGAGGGAGCACTAACTTCCACCTTGGATGTGATTGGTGACAGCTGAACTGAATGAGAGACAGTCCTTGTTCTGGCTTGGGTTTCTCTATCTCTTGCTCCGAGTGTATTTGCAAAGGCCTGGACACGGAGAAGGATGGGGGGATTCAGCGGTGTCTGGTCAGGTGCGGGCAAGCCTTGGACTTGCCGGCCGGTGGGGCACCACGAGCACCCCGGCCTTGGAAGGCGCTGGGCCAGCAATGTGTGTCCCGCCCCTGGCCCCGACTCCCTTGTGTATCCCATAATTGGCAGCTATTATTATGATGATGACGGCTATAAGGACAGATCATTAACTTACAGTTTAAAAATGCTTCACCTATTTCATTTTGCACTGTTATTTTATTGAAGAATTAAATTTTTATGGGGAATTCTCCTAATTGGCAGGATTCAGTGCCGTGCCTGCTTCTTCTCAGTGCACACCACACACAGGCGGGAGCAGGCGCTGCTTCTCCTCGGCGGCGCCCACCCAGGCTGCTGGTCTTTGTCGCCTTCCACGCGCCCAAGCGTCCACTCTGCCAGGCGCTGTGCCAGGCTCTTTCCGGGCAGCAGCTCCAACTCAGACAGCAAACTGTGGACAGGATGTCTTCCCCAGCAGGAGGCTGGGGCTTGCCCAGGGTCAGAGTCACGTGTGCCTGCCACCCAGGGCAGAATCGGGGCTCAAGGGGGCCTCAGGGAGGGAGCTGGCTCGATGACGGAGTCCTGCCAGGTGAGCAGCTCCCGGAAACCTGGAAGGAGTGCCAGCCAGGAATCCAGCATCCCCCCCGGAAACCCACCACTCTCTCCTTGGCTCCTGCCCCAGGGGCAGGGGTGTAGATGTGATGTGGGGAGCGGAGCCCTAACCACGCCACACGTGTCCTGGGGCCCTGAGTCTGCAGAGAGCCCTTCACAGCGTCTTGGCCTGGACCTGAACGGGTTTCCTTCCAAGGGGTGGGGAAATGACCCACTGCATAGGATTTTATGAATTCATCCAGATTACGTATTTGTGCATAGATCAGGAGTCTTCAAAACAGCTCATGGGAAATGTGTATTTTGAAAAAAAAAATGACGCATGGATTTCAAAATTTTTGCACCAGAATAAACTTGTATGTTAATTCCACTTCCACGAACTTTGAAATTCCCATGCATATGATTAGATTCTGTATTTTTCTGTGAAGTATCATTTAACTCTCATAATAACCCACAAATGAATAAATACTGATACATGGTCATGCATTAATCAGTGGATTTTTAAAGAAAGATTTATTTATTTGAAAGGTAGAGTTACAGAGAGGCAGACACACACACACACACACACACACACAGAGGTCTTTCATTCGCTGGTTCACTCCCTAAATGGTCACATCGGTCAGAGCCAGGCCAATCTGAAGCTGGGAGCCAGGAGCTTCTTCCAGGTCTCCCACGTGGGTGCAGGGGCCCAAGCACTTGGGACATCTTCCACTGCTTTCCCGGGCCACAGCAGAGAGCTGAATCAGAAGCGGAGCAGCCGGGACTTGAACCGGCGCCCATGTGGGATGCCGGCACTGCAGGAGGTGGCTTTACCCGCTGTGCCATAGTGCGGGCTCCTAGTAAGTGGATGTTAACAAAGCACAGCCACGCTGTATTCATCAGCTTTTCATTGCTGCAGCTGAAATACTGGAGAGCAGCTCACTTACAACGAAAAGGTGTATTCTCACTCCCGATTTGGGAGGTTCTCAGCTCCAGATCGAGGAGGGGCCCCTCAGTGTGTGGGCTCATGGGCATGGAGACCGGCAGAGGTGGAGTGTGCGTGTGGAGGAACAGTCGCATGGTGAGCCAGGAAGCAGAGAGAAGCTAGGCCGAGCTGGGCTTCAAACACCTGCTCTCTGGAGAACCACCTACTGAGGCCACGCCTCCAGTGACCTAAGGACCTCCCACCAGGCTACCTCCAGACACCATAATTGGATTAAGCAGCCACCCTTACCTTAATCCATCAACCATTAACATAAGACTTGGGGGACCAAGCTCCCTGACACATGGGCCTTTGGGGGACACCCAAGCTAAAATCCAAGTTGTTGTTGTTGTTATTATTATTAAATGAGGTTCTTTACATTAGATTTTGCTTCGAGCGTTGCCCCACCCACCAGACTGTAAGATGGTGAGGTGAGGGCCACGGCTGCTGCTCAGTGCTTCAACCAAAGCGCTGAGCAAAGCACCTGACGCGTGGCAGGGCCTCGGTAAATCTCTGCTGCTGCATCGATTATCTTGTTGAATTCCTGGGAGAGGGTGGTGATTTGGGCCCACTGTGGACTCCCAGCTTCTCGGAGAGTTACAAGTGAGCCAGCGTCAGGAGGGACACGTGCTCGTGGGCCAGGGAAACCATTGCGTCCCCTGCACCTGTGGCCGGATGGCAGGACTCAGACTGCGGTTAGCACACACTGTGTCCCCACATGGCCCTCCCACCTTGCAGGGTGATTTCACCTCCAGGAGGGACCCCTGCTGGGCCAGGGTGCCTGTCCCTTCAGGGGGCAGGGTGGCAGTGAGCCGGGAGAGCCCAGGGTCTCTGGCCAGCCAGTCTCCCTCTCCCTGGTGCCTGGAACCACGCAGCGTCCCTCTGCAGCCGCTTGCTGCTGCCCCAGAGCCCCTGGGTCTGGGGGACTCACCAACTCCCTGCTGAGTACCCGTTACCCTTCCCCAGTCCCAGGGGGCTGTGCGCCCCTGCTGAGGATCCCGCACCTTGTGAGGAAAGATGCTGGGTTTGAAATCCTGGCCCGACTCCAAGCCCAGGGCCCCCGGGCCTCCCCTAACTTCAATCCATGTTTATGGCCCCATGGAAGCTATTGTGTCCGGGTTGGGGACCCAGGAGGGCGCTACTGCAGAGGGACATTCCTCCCCCAGCTACTGCTCCCCAGAGGCCTCTGATCCCTAGGGGGTTGCAGGTGGGGGCCGTGGGCCTGGGGAGGGGAGGGGAAGAACAGGTGGGAAGGAGGCCGGTGCTGTGTTCTTCCCTCCCAGTAGCTCAGTCTCAGTGAGCAAGTTTCCTGTGGGTGCTGGGGAGGTGGGGGCTGTGCTTGTGTGTGTGCAGGCAGGTGTGTATGTGTGTGCATGTGTGTGCGTGTGTGTGCATGCATGTGTGTGTGCAGGCAGGTGTGTATGTGCTTGTGTGTGTGCAGGCAGGTGTGTATGTATGTGTGCATGTGTGTGTGTGCATGTGTGTGCATACATTGTGTGTGCAGGCAGGTGTGTATGTATGTGTGCATTGTGTGTGCATGTAGGGGTGCTTTGTGCATTCGTGTGCATGCATTAGGTGTGCATACAGGTGTGTGTGTGTGTGTGTGTACTAACCTTAATAGACAGGGAGGCTGAAACCTGACTGCCTCCGGCCGCCATGTCTCTGCTCCTGAGCCGCTGTGAGATTGAGTGAATGAACCTCTCTGGTCTCCGGGCCTCCACCCTCCCTGCTTGTCGCTCCCCCTCTTCATGGAGGAACGACACAGGACCCTGCCTAGGTTTCCTATCCGAGTCACGGCACCATTATGTCGCTCCCCCTCTTCGTGGAGGAACGACACAGGACCCTGCGTTGTTCTTTTGTCTGCTCGGCCCTTCCCGGGTTTGCTGCTGGTTCTTCCCGGGTTGGCTACCATCCCTTCCACCTCCGTGGAAGGGCGGTTCCCCCTGCCACTTTCCCCACTTCCGCGGGGGAGCGGCACACCGCCGGCCGGCTCTCTCGGGGGCTGCACAGGTGTTCCTTCAGATAGATGTTCCTGGTGCATGTTGTCTCTCTCCTCCTTTATAGTCCTCTTCCACCAATCCCAACTCTGCTACCCACACGCCGAGTACGCTGCTCTCCTCCAATCAGGAGCAGGTCCTGCTGTTTATTGGTTGAACTGGAGGCAGCTGTGTAGAAGCTGTTTCCTCCTCTCCCAGCGCCATATTGTGGGAGAGCAGATGCATAGAATAAGTCTTAATTCCAGTAACTTAGTCTAGTCCGAGTTGCTCCCCACACTGCTCTCCTGAAGTCGCTGTGATGTGTAACTAGTAACTTCTTCTGGTTACTACCCAGATCCTGAAGCCACAGTCCCGGCATCCCAAACACTGAACACACACAGCTGTAAAAACGTCATTGGCACCTAATTTAAGGCTTTATTTATCCCAGGGACTGTGAAGACTCACAAACTCCCTGCTGAAATGCTACTGAGTGTGATTACGGGACACTCTGCAGATCGCGGTGGGTGATAGAGGAGCCTGGAATATCCACCACCTTCCCACCATAAAATAAAAAAAAAGATTCTGAATCCTGAGACACTTCTGGCCTCAAGGACTTTGGAAAAGGTATTATGACCCTGAGCGTTCTCCCATAGGAAGTAAATGAACCTTATTCCCATTGGACAGATAGAGAAACTGAGGCATGCAAAAGCACTGGTCCTGGGTGTCCTGGCTGCTAAGTGGCAGGGCCGAGAGTCTCGGTCCAGCCTCCGAGCGCAGATCCGATGCTGTCCCCTCGTCCCTGGCTGTCCTCAGGACACGGGCTGCACCCTGGGCACCCTGCACTTGCTTGATTCCTGCTGGCTGAGGAATCCCTGCAGGTGGGCGCAGGAGACACGAGATCAGCAAGCAGCTCCCACAGGAGACTGGGAGGGGAAGGTGAATGAGGAGGACCGTCCCTGGAGCCCCCCACAGGGACCGACCTTGCGCAGCAGCGGGTGGGGGCCAGCTGGGGGCCGGCTCTGCCCGGGCTCACCCACAGCAGGACCTGAGCAGTTCCCTTGAGCTACTTGAGCAGTCGTTGCATCGCCCTGTGAATGAGGGCAAATCTGGGGACTCGACCCCGGGCCCGGCAAGGGCTCCAGCATGGCTGGGGCAGCACTGGCCATTTCCCTTCCCCAGCAGACTTCCCGCCAGCTGCGCGCCCTGGCCCTGGAGCACTGGGCCCCCCCAGCGACCCGGGGGGAAACTCAGGTGCCCAGAACAGGCTTTTGCAAGCTGCTGCTGTAGACCCCTCCCCACGAAGGCCTCTGAGCACAGCTTGGCTCCAGGCTTCAGGGAGCATGGGACTGGTTGGGGGAGCCAGAGCGGGATCCGTGCTCCAGGCACAGGGGGGCCAGGGCCCCCAGGGCCCTAGCACCCGTGCCCTGCCCCCACCAGCTCCTTGCAGTCAAAAGGTGTCCTTCCTCCCCGCATACATCCCCAGCACGGCAGGGCTCCCTTCCACGGAGGGGTGAGCCCCACGGGGGCTACGCCAGGACACCAAGTGTATGCTGTCCCCAGTCTGTTTTACATCTTGCCATCTGGGGACAAGGACATGGTCAGCGGGACACAGCCTTTAAAAGGCTTCTGGTTCCCAGTGCAGGAAAGATTTAATGTTGTTAGTGGGGCCTCTGGTCCCCCGAACCCTGCTTTGCTACCGGCTGGGGGCTAGGCTGTCACCTCTCCCTTGCCCCTGTACAAGCATTGCTGGAAGACCCTCCCCACCACCTCTTCCCAGCTCCGCTCTTGCAATAAAACATCCAACCGGTTTCATTTGCCTAATAAGCCTGGTTCTCTATTCTGCTGGGTGATTACCCAGCCATAATCCCGTGGGCTCCCACACGGGCCTGGGCCGTGGCCCAAGGAGAGGCGCCTGGAGCAGCCTGGGCTGGGATAGGCCCTGCTTCCCCTCCCTTTTCCTTTGTCAAATAAAAATGACCATGTGATTCCATTAAGTTCCCTGTGCAATAGCAATCATTCCGGAGAAATTGATTGCGACTCTGTTAATGACAGCTTGGTCGAATGTTAATGTAGCTGGGGACCATTTACACTGTCCTAAAGAAAAAGATTACTCTGTCCTGCTAGGGAGAGCAGGTGGGTTATGGAGGCAGGGAGGGCGGAGCATGCAGGCAGGGGGCAGGGCATAGGTCAAGGTTGGGGCATGGAGGAAGGGGGGTCTGGGAGAGGGGGAGGCACGGAGGCAAGGCAAGAAGAAATTGGTAACAGTTACTTCCTGTGCTTCTCAGATGGGGTTCCCCACAGTCAGGAGTGTCTGAGGGTAGCCTGGCCATCTCTCTCCCTGCTTGGGAGTCCTGACCAGGCCTTGCTTCCTGCCGCACCGGAAGTAGGAGCTCCTGGCAAACTGGAGCGTTCTGACTACACATAAGCGTTGGTGCTGCTCAGCGCTGGAGTCCAGCCCTACCGGGAGCGCTGCTGGCAACACACAGATTAGAGGGCGGAAGCACCTCCCCGGGAGGAAGTGGGAGCTGCGCTCAGGACCAAGGCTTGACTGCTGCGGGGAGGGTGTGGAATGGAGCCTGAGACTGGGCGTTGGGGGCAGGGGTGTGCGCAGGAGGTGACCCGTGGAGGCCAGAGGGGGGACTGAGCCGGGAAGGAGGACACCCAGGGCGAGGGCTGCAGCTCAGGGCACAGACTCCTGGGGCTCAGGAGGGTGCTGTCTGCCGCCAGACCCTGCCCGCAGGGAGGGGAGAGCTCTGAGGAGAGACAGCCTGTGGCCCTGAGGCGGGCCCGTGGGGAGTCTGAGCACCGACCGTCCACCTGCGCTGAGCTGGGCTCAGAGCAGAAGGTGCCCAGCAGGGCTGTTCATGGGCACCCGGGAGGTACCTGCTGCAGAGCCTCAGAAACATCTGGGGGCCTCCCTGAGGGCTGGGGTGGTGCCTTGCAGATGGGAGGGAGAACTGGGCGCTTCTGCTTATATTATATTGCCTTTCCTTTTATTAAAGATTTAATTACTTATTTGAAAACTAGTGAGACAGAGAGAAAGAGAGAGAGAGAGAGAGAGAGAGAGATCTTCCATCCATTGGTTCATTCCCCAAATGCATGCAACAGTCAGAGGTTGGCCAGGCTGAAGCCAGGAGCCAGGAACTCCATCCAGGTCTCCCACATGGGTACAGGGGCCCAAACACTTGGGCCATCTTCCACTGCTTTCCCAGGCGCATTAGCAGGGAGCTGGCTCAGAAGTGGAGCAGCCAGGACGGTGCTGTGATATGCGATGCAGCAGTGGCATAGCAGCTGTGTCACCTGCAGGCTCCTGCGTTGTCACTCTTCAGGGCCCAGAGGAGTTGAGCTGGGGGCTGCTCGGCCCGCCTCCTTCCTCCGAGCCTCGCTGGTCTCAAGCGCTGTGTGCTGCCCTTGAACTTTCCAGTGCGTTGACAGTTATGGCAAGCTTTAGAAAGTGTGGTTATATTTTTCTTAATTGATTCTTTTAATTGCAAATCAATACAGCTAATTTGCCCCTTGGTCGGGTTTGTTTTGTGCAGTAGCTGTGAGAGGAAGGCGAGACTGACTGGCGTCTATTTCAGACTGCTCTATGAGCAGCGAAGGTGCAGGGACCAGGAAAAAGACAAAGGCAAAAGACTCCCCCCAACCAAAAAAAAAAAAAAAAAAAACAAACCAGGAGGTGGCAGCTCTGTCTCCCCAGGTCTGTCTCTTGATGGAAAATTTGACCCAGAGTAGAAACAGCCCCGCAGTCCTGGATAGGGTGGTTTCGAGATTCATTCACCCAGTCAGGATGTCACAAATATTTCTTGAGCACCTACTGTGCGCTAGGCTCTGGATCAGGACTGGGGATTCAGCAGTGGACCAGAGAGCCATGGTTTGTGCCCTCGTGAAGACACTGGCACACGCCAAGGCTGAGGCCATCAAGATACAGTGGCCAAATACACACTCTCCGTGGACTGCTTCTGCGGAAGGGGGTTATCAGGGTATTCAATGCCTCCAGTACTGCTGGGTAGTGTGGAGAAACAGCAGGAGGTTGAGCCCCTCAGGTGTGGCCCTTTAAAGCAAGACCACTGAGAATGTCCCATGGAGGCCACAAGGGGCAGCTGCTGTCACAGTTTCATGTTCTAGTAGCCTGATGCCTCTGCAGCAAAGTGGGAGCCTCCTGGGTTCAGTTCACGCAGGTCTACCCATTGGCAGAACCCAAAGCAATGCCGAGACCTAGCTGCAAGGGAGTCTGTGCACGCAGGTGCAGCTTGGGGGGGGCACTCGGAGGAGGAGGTAAGAGCAGATCCACACTTCCCAACACACCAACTGAAGACTTAAGTAGATGATTAAATGTCCTTGTCATAAGTGCCTCCCAGGGAAACTGTCCAAAGGGATCGCCTAAAGGAAATGTGCTAAATTCGTGGTATCAACCAGGAGGAAATCAGGGCGTAAAAGCGAATGTGGAGGGGCCAGCGCTGTGGCGTAGCAGGTAAAGCCCCAGCCTGCAGTGCTGGCATCCCAAATGGATGCCAGTTCGAGTCCCTGCTGCTCCACTTCTGATGCAGCTCTCTGCTGTGGCCTGGGAAAGCAGTAGAGGATGGCCCAAGTCCTTGAGTCCCTGGGTATGCGGGGGAGACTTGGAAGAAGCTCTTGGCTCCTGGCTTCAGACCGGCCCAGTTCTGGCCCTTGTGGCCATTTGGGGAGTGAACCAGCAGATGGAAGATCTCCCCCCACCCCCATCTACCTCTCTCTATAACTGTCTTTCAAATAAATAACATAAATCTTAAAAAAAAACAAAAGTGAAAGTGGGACGGCCCATGGACCCTCTGGTCCCGAAGGCGTGGCCACCACATCCACTGCAGCCTGGCCCTGCTCCCTCCTCTTCCTGGTCTCCAGGTTCTGATGCGCTTGAGTGACAGCCAAGAATCTCAACCCCTCCCTGCAGTGAGTTCCAGAAGCCCTGGATCGCACTGCCCAGGGGCTCCAGCACCCACCCATCTGCCTTCAGCGCCCTGGAAAGGCAGGCAGTGTGCCAGGCACAGGACGCACCCACTCTTTTGCCCCAGACCACTAGTCCTGCCAGCCTCCAGAGGGCCCTGTACTGAGTCCACCCCCCACAATCAGAGGAGTGACCCAGTGCGCGAGAGAGATCAGCCCCATGCCTTCTCCTAATGTTTCTTGAACTTTGGTCCGGGGCCGTTTCCCAGGTGTGGCCCCCACCCACTGAATCAGAGTCTCTGCAAGACTCTCCCGGTACCCGTGACCGAGACCCCGTCTGAGCTCACAGGAGAGGGAGGCGTGCCGGGCAGGGGAAGCACGCTCTCGGCATCATGCCTGGTGGTTTCACCTCTCACTCTTGTTTACTGGTCTGAGTGGAGGGGTCCTACTGTGACCTGCATGTCCAGGACGGCCCTATCCCCTGCTGCGTGCCTGGTGTAGCAGAGCTGGTCCACGGGAGCTGAGGCTGAGAGCCCTGAGCCTCAGAGGCAGAGCTCAATTAAAACAAAGTTCAGGAGCAGGCGTTTGATGCAGGCGTTGCGATGCCACGTGGGATGCCTGCCTGACATATCAGAGGGCCTGGGTTCCAGTCCTGCCTCTCTTGCTGATGCCAGCTGGGCGGCAGCAGCCACGGCTTAGGTTCTTGGGAATGTGGGAGACCTGGATGGAGTGCTAGGGTCCTGGCTTTGGCCTGGCCCAGCCCTGGCTATTATGGGGGATTTGTGGGGAGTGACCAGTGAGTAAGAGTTCTCCATAACACTGATGAACCCCTCTTGCCTGCTCCCTTCACGCTCCACCGGCCCAGTCTGCGGTCCCCCAAAGGTCCCCCCCCACAAGTATGGGGGTGGTCTTGTCTCCTCCCCCCGTCCCTTGTCTTTTGCTATTTAAAGGTTGGTCTTCTCCCTGCCCCAAAGAGCTGCTGACTGGGAACGGGGCAGGGAAAGCTGGCTGGAGAATGGAACGAGGACTTCTTTTAGGCCTGACGGGTTTGGGGGAGGCTGGTGACTATGACTGCCCATGCCGTGTGTGCATGCACATGTGCATGTGTGTGCACATGTGTGAGTGTGTGCACATGGGCGTGTGCATGCGTGCGTGTGTGGTCAGTGAGGATGAATACAGCAGCACCACCAGACATCTTCCTTTCTCGTGCTCACAGGCGAGCAGAGCTAAGGGCCAGGTGTCCTCCCTCTTAGAGCGGAGTGGGGTCGTCCTCCCCTCCTCCCTCCCCTCCTGCCTCTGCCTGTCTCATGGGAATGCTTGTACGGGTTTTCAGATGGGTCAGCTGAGCGCGTGGCCATTGAGGCAAAGGATTCTGGAGGGCTTGGCTGGAGGAAGATGCCCGAGGCCGGGGGCAGGTGCTCCAAGCCTGGGAACGCCATACACAGGGACGTGAGTGTCTCAGGCGGTTCCTGGGCTGATGGGCTCCTGTCCTGCCAAGAATTCATTCATTCATTCAGTCACTTAACTTGTTGAATAAACACTCATTGAGCCCCTTCTGTATACCCAGCATGGTTTGGATCTCAGCGCTGACATAGCAGTGAGTGAGAAAGCAAGGTCTGTGCTCTCAGAACCCCACGGTAGGGGGACAGGGGACAGATGGCAGCTGCAGTCTGCAGGTGTCCCCTGATCCACACATTGGTGTGGCGGTGCTGGGACAGGGGCTGAAAGGGAGGTGCTCAAGCCCTCACCATGACCAAGGGCTTAGCAAGATGCTCCACACCACACGTGGGGCCTGCAGCTTGGCCTTCCCTGGCTGGGAGCGGGAGGAATGGGCTTGTTCTCTGTAAACGACCCCAGCAGAGATTCTGTCACAGCACCGGGAGACAGAACGAGAGGAGCAGAGAGACGAGAGGCATGGGGGGTGGCAGTTTGGAAACAGGGCCCAAGGGAAGGTGCTGTGACCTGAATGCTGTGTTTCCCCTTAAGTGTGTGCGTGGGGCGACCCCACTCCCAGGGTCACGGAAGCAGGGTCTGTGGGAGGGGATTGGATGTAGATGCGGTCTTGAGACAGGCCCCCCCCCCCCAACAGGATCAGCGTCCTTATCAGGATGGGAAGAGACACCAGAGCGCCCTCTCTCTGCAGTGTGAGGTCACAGCAGGAAAGTGGCCACGTGCAAGGCAGGCAGATGCCCGCACGCACAAGTGCACCTGCTCGTGCCGGGTTCCTGGGCGTCTGAGCTTCCAGACCCATGGTGTTTTTTGTTGTAGCAGCCCACAACGACTCCAGCAGAAAGCCTGTTAGGGACAATGGCTTGGAGAAAACAGCTGAGAGGTGTGGAGCAGGGAGCATGCGGCTGCGTGGAGAGAGAGCTCTACAGGCAGAGCAGTCAGGTGCCAGAGCCCTGGGGCAGGAGCATGGCTGGCCCCATCGGAGAGGGGGGAGAGCAGCAGGAGGCGAGGTGGGGAAACACCCAGGGCCAGGTCAGGGAGGGCCGTGGAGAGGGGGGGAGAGCAGCAGGAGGCGAGGTGGGGAAACACCCAGGGCAGATCAGGGAGGGCTGTGGAGAGGTGGGGAGAGCAGCAGGAGGCGAGGTGGGGAAACACCCAGGGCCAGATCAGGGAGGGCCGTGGAGGTCATCTTGGCCTTTGCTGCTGAGAAAAGTGACACGGAGGTGCTGTGGTCACGCTTACACTGGGACAGCATCACAGAGCTGTAGGCACCACATAGGTGGGACCTGCTGGTGGCTGGTGGCAGGGTGGTAACAGCAAGAGTCTGGGGACAATTTTAAGGTGGGGCCGCCACATCTGCTGTCAGACTGGCTGAGGTGGTCTGCTTACGGCCAGGGTGGCTGCAGACCTGAGGTGCCAGCCGTCAGCCCAGCGGGGCAGAGACCTCAGAGGCTGCAGTTGGAGCCCATTGGAAGAGACAGCAGCTGGCCCTCGCCTGCCCAGGAGGCCTTCACTCAGCGGACGGCTTCCATGTTGTATCCCTGCCTCCCACTCTCAAAGCCTTCCCCTCCCGCCGCAGGTCAGTGCCCAGGAGTGCAAGTCCCAGCAGAGACCTGCTGAACGGGGGACAGCCTCCCTTTTGAGCAGCTGGCCTCAACCAGGGACAGGCTCCCCAAGGGGATGCTAGGCAATGGCCGGGGGCATTTTGGGGAGTCACATGTGAGGCAGTGTCACGTGAGCAGCGCTTGTGGGTGGAGATCAGGGAGGTTGCTGAAGGCACGTGACAGCCTGCAGTGACACAGCAGTGACAGAGGTATCCAGTGTGGCAGCCGCACCCAGGCGAGGAAACTCGGTTTAGAGACGCCTTTGTCCACTAAGCTTTCCAAGTTTGCAAAATGGCCACAATTACACCCCTGCCTGGAGGCCTCCTAACCCATGGTGGGGGGGGTGGAGTGGCGGTGGTGTCACCCGGCCTCTGTTCCTGTCCCTGGGGACAACAGTGAGAACCAGCCGCCAGACACTGGGAGGTCATCGGAGGTCTTCCAGCCCCAGACGAGCCAGCAGATGGGTGCAGCTGCACGAGGGAGCCCGGACAAGACCAGCTAAAGACACACCGGAAGCGCCAGCCCAGAACAGCGAGGAAACAGACTGGGGGTTGTTTTTAGCCACTAACATTTGGGGCTGTTCGTTTTGGCAGACTGATGACTGACACCTTGGGGGCGGGTGCTTTTTAAGGGGGACAGCAAGGGACCACCCGCCTTACTCCAAAGGCTTCACGGGGATGGGAGGCAATCGCCATGGAGATGTGGAGCAGCCCCGGGAGGCTCCCTCCTTTGGTTCAAGTCACTCTGGGTGAGTGACAGCCGTGCGGTCTCCACCTGAGGCCGCCTCCACAGTGCATCAGGGAGCAGGTTCTAGTCCTGTTCTGCTGGCCCGGGGTGGGGTGGGTGGAACAGCTGGGACACCAGGAGCCGCTGGGCAGAGGGCGAGGCTGCCTTCTAGAGACAGGGTGGGCGGGGCTGACCTTGAGCAGGTCATTGTACTTCCCTCTGCCTCCCCTCTGGAAAGGGGTGATAATACCTCTCTCTCGGGTTTATCGGGAGGATTAGATCAGATTAGATGAGACAATGCATATGCAGGACTTAGCACTGTGGCCAGGCATCAAGGGGGCCCCCAGGATGGCTTGTTGACTGATTAAACAGACACATTGTTTGGACTAGGGTTTGGCTGGCAAGCACAGGGTGCAAGGGGACATTTCTGTCTGGGCGCCCTCAGTTGAGGATAGCCTCCTAAACTTGGGAAGAAAAAGGTGCAACAAACAAGGAAGCAAACAAACAAAAACCCAGAAAAGCCCTGGGAGCTGTAGGAACTGGGTTATATTGCTAGATGCTTCCAGAACGGAGCGCCCCAGCCGCGGAGGAAAAGCAGGCTTCAATCAGGGTGGCATTGAGAGCAGGAGGCAGGCAAACAGTTGGTCTTAATATTATTCCTGTGTGGGCCAGCATGTGGTGTGGGTTTTAATTTAAAGCAAGCATTTAGTGAGTTGATAAACAGGAGTGTACACCGCCTGCCCTCCCACGCCCTGAGCCCCAGAAGAGCAATTATCCTGGAGAGAAGACAGAAAGAACATATGGAAATGAATTCTAATAACAGGGAGCGAGCAGGCGGCACCTGCTTTCCCAGGGCTCAGGTGGAGGGCGTGCACACGGCAGCAAGCTGCAAAGGTGAGCCGCAGCCTCTCTGACCTCTCTCTGCCCTGTGGGGTGGAGATGGGGCCGACTCCAGGATCCCATGGTCCCTGGTGGGGGAGGGCTCTGAGGCTCTCCTGCCCCGGAATGGGGGTGGGGCGGGCCCTATGGGCTCGGGCAAGGGTCATTCACAGGATCAAGTGGCTCAGCGTTTCTTTTCCTTCCTCTAAAGCAGGAGGGGGAGGAGCATCACCCCCCTCCCCCCGCCACCAAGGGCCAGTTGGATATTTACAGTATCATTTGCGGGCCACACAAAATCACCAGCTCAAAAACTCTCCCTCTGCAGATGTTGGGAATTTCAAGGCCCCTCCTACGGGCAGGACGTGCCCCAGCCCTGCTAAAGGCTGGTACAGGTTGCACCTGCTGGCAGCCATCGGTCTCCGTGCAAAACGTCCAAGGCCGTCAGAGCTAGCGGGGAAGGCGGCAGCTTGGATCCTGAGTTCCAGTCTATACAAGTTCACTTCATGGTCAGGCAGGAGGGAATCTGTTGGCCTACGGGACTGACCTGTAGTACGAGCAGGGGCAGTGGGCCCCAGGGGAACCCCTCCCCAGGGGAGCCTCCTTGTCTCGTGTCAGTGTTGGTCTCAGCCTGGAGACTGAGCTTGGCGGCCACCATGGCTCCCACGTGTGGGTTCCCTGGTGGTGATGGCGGTGGGGCAGGGGAAGGGTCAGTTGCAAAATCCTTGGCCAAGCCTCTGATTGGCCCAGATTGAGTCAGGTGTGCCCTCTGCCCTGCGGCCAGAGATGGGGGCTCCGGTTGGCGGTCTCTGCAGACTCACTGGTTGCATATAAGAATGGGGAGGTTAGTGCCCAACAGAAGCAGGGGTGCTGTTGCCGCAAAGGAGGGGCGTGCTGGGCAGGCAACATGGCAGTTATCCCATGAGCCCCAAGACAGCGGTCATGGGGGTTTCTTGAGTTATTTTCCCGCATTCTTGATGCCCAACCAAAACAGCAGCAAGCTCAGCCGAATGGCCGGTAAGCTCCGGCCTGCCAGCCTAGACCAGCTTCCACCTGTTGCCTTGAACTCCATCTTGGAAGTTCTGTGTCCTCAATGCTTCCACTCGGAGGAAAGAGTAATCTTCCCACAACGAGGGCAGCTGGCTTTATTTTAGACTCGCGAAACCCAAACATCCAGTTAGTTCTGAGGACAAAGCTTGGGGGCAGCTCTTTCTCTAGGGGGTCCCCGGCACGGAGGAGAACGCAGACTCCCTGCCTCGGTGGACCAGAGAACCTTGTGAGTGGATCACCTCGCAGCAGGCTCGGCTGCACCTACAGTGAGCACGCTGGCTGACACACACGGCGGCAGCTCTCACCCAGAGGATGTGCGGGGTCAGGGCTCCACTGGCCTCCCAGGGTTCACACAGCTTTGTAAGCGGAGCGCCCCGCCCATCTTTTCAAGGAATCTCACAGTGAAGAGTGCGGAAGCCAGAGGAGCTGCAGAGATCTGTCTTGCTCCATGCAAACGAGGGGCAGCACGTGCTACAGGGGCTGCTCCACAGTGTCCCCTGGGACCAGGGGACAGGGAAACTAATGCGATGACACACTGCCTGCCGCGTCGAGTGGTCAGGTCCTTTGTCTCCGAGCCAGGAGGCTCGTGTCTCCTGCTGGCACCCTGACACTGTGGCAGGTTAATTCGTCAGCTCGCAGGTAGGATGCGGTTCCAAACCCTTCTCAGTTCATAACAGCACATGGTAAAGCGAGGCCATGGGGACGCCGCAAAGCCCATGTAGGCCAGGCTGCTTTTCGTGCACCACCCTCCAAGTTACTTTCTGGCCCGAGATGGCTGCTGGGGCTGTGGTCAGCGCATCTACATTCCAGGCAGCAGAAAAGAAGCAAGAGGAAGAACAAAGGCACCACCTCCCACTGGACCTCTTACCACTTAGTCACATGGCCTCACCTCGCCACAAGGGAGGCTGGGAAATGTAGTCTTGAAGCTGAGCACGGTGCTCCCCCCCCCCCCCCCCCAGAGCTTTGCTAGTGATAAAGAAGAGAGAATGGCTACATGGGCCGGTGCTCAGCAGTCTAGGTCCCAGTCCCTACCTGCCACCTGCCTGCCCTAGCCTGGTAGGGCCGAAAGACAGCTCCGGGAAGGGTGCACTCGTGGTCACCCTAAGGGTTCCAAAGATAGTGGGAGGGAAGGGCATGTGGCTCCTTGGTCTCAGAGCCTTGTGAAAAGTAGCCATCCAAGCTGGGCGGAGGCCAGCCAGCCTAGGGAGAGGCGGAGCACTCACAAGGGAGGGCTTCCTGGGGGAGGTGATGCTTGTGCTGAGTGTGGATGAGTAAGTAGATGTTCAGTAGGCTCATGGTGGGATATGGCTGCTAGCTGAGACACGGCATGCCCAGTGACACTCCCCTTCCAGAGGCCCCATTTTGGGACAAGTGTAACCCATGTCATAGTTGGAACATACTTAAACTAAAATTATTGTTTATCTGAAATTCAAATGAAACTGGCATCCTGTCCTTTTGTTTGCTAAATCTGGTAGCTGCGTGTGGGGGTGAGGAAGTTCCAGGTCCAAGGCGCTGATGTAGCAAGCCCAGGATGGGACCCTCCGTGCTGACTGGGAGGCTGGAGAGGTGAGGTGTGTGGGGGACGGGGCGGGGGTAGGGGTGAGGCTGGAGGAGGAGGAGGCAGGACAGGGCATTGGCCAGGTGCTGCTGATTAGGGTTATCTCTCGTCTGACATTTATCACAGCAAATGCTGTGTGCCAGGAACTTGGCTCAGCGCTGGTGTGTTGAGTCATTTCAATCCAGGGCATCGCTGGGGAAGGAGGCTCTTGGGAGATTCCCAGTTTATAGGAGAGTTGGGTAACAGCTGGGAAGCAGCAGCGTCAGGACTCAGACCCTGGTACAAGCTGGGCTGAGCCCCTTTGGACTTTGCCAGGGCGCTGGGCAGGCGTTATCTCACTCATTCCGTCTTCCTGTGACCCCGCTGATGGCGGGGTGGGACAGGCAGTCACGCACCTGCCCTGGAAGGAGCAGAAGAGGGTGGCAGCCCTGGGGTGGCTCCTGGTGGCCTTCGGACTCTCTTGGATTTCCACTCCGGGAATCTGGGCGCCCTTAGGGGACCTCAGGGACCGCTCCCTGGGGAGTTTGCAGGGCAGACAGTGTCAGGGGCCCTGGCCCATTCCTGCTTTCCTCCTCTGCTCCCAGCGGGCGCAGCGCAGCCCCCTTCCCTCCCAGTCCGGGTCCCCAGCAGGCCTCTGAGACCCGCCCCCTTAGCTCCCGCGGAGCCGCCGGAGTCTCCGTCAGACAAAGGCGCTGCCCAGCTTCCCGGCGCGGGCCAAGGGAGGGACAGCGCCTGCGGCCCGGGGACTGCCCCTTGCCCTCTCAGCCGCCCCGCCCCGACCACTTCCCAGCCCCGGCCTGCAGGGGCCCGAAGAGGGCAGGACCTGCGGGTTTGGGAGCTGTGCCGGCCCGGCTGGCCGTGCCAGGGACCTGGGGCCAAGTGGGGGGAGGGGCTTCGGATGACGGCTGGGCTTGGGCTGCCCATTGTTGTCCGTGCAATGTTTCGGAATCAGCCATTTAATGCGAACAAAAGGAATTAATTGGTGGTTTAGGCCTAATGAGACCGCTGTGCAAATTAACCGTCCTCATCAGCAGAAACAAACAGAGCCCTAAATGAATTGCCGAAGAGCATTAAACTGAATAAGCTTTTGCCGGCATGATAAATAGCAGGTCAGGGAAGACCATCTGGCCCCTTCCCGCTGCGCCCTCCCCGCCAGCAGGGAGAGCCGGGGCGGGGACCCGCACGCGCGCGGCAGTCCCCACGCCCTAGCTCACGGGCGTTTACCGGGTCCGACCACATCCTCGGCGGTGCACCTGCACTCAGAGGCGCGCACACCCGCGGCTGTGGCTGCAGCCCTGAGGGTGGGGATGGGGGTGGGGGCGTTGCGAGCTCAGGTGCGCAGACATCGCCCCTCCCCCATGCCTAGAGAGGCGCCCGCAGACCCCTGGGTAGTACCAGCCCCAGACTGCAATGCGGTCAACCCCTTACCGTGCCTCGGGCTCTCCCCAGCATGCCCTGCTGTGTGGCCCAGGGAGAGGCCTGGGCACTGCGCTCGCTCAGGAGAGAGTCGGGGTGCCTCTGGGGCGCTCTGACAGGTGCCAGTGGCAAGTCTGAGGTCCCTGCCATTCCTCCGAGCACACGGTAACTGCTTCCCTTCCTCATTGTACATTCCAGTCCCGTGCTGTGTCTGCCACCTGTGTGGGTTGAATGAGCAAAACCAGATTCACTCAGCTAGACCTATAATCATCAGCCCAGGCTGTGGGGGCCACTGCCCCGTGCCCCTGGCAGTCCCTGTCCCCTGTACCTGCCCCTCCTAGCCGGCTGGGAGCAGATGGGAGGGGGCAGCTTGCGGGTGCACCCATCAGATTGACACAGAAGCCCCTCAGGGCCCACCCAGAACAGAGTAAGCACTCAGTACTTTTTTTTTTTCTTTAAAGATTTATTTACTTGAAAGTCAGAGTTATAGAGGGGCAGAGGCAGAGAGAGAGAGAGGTCTTCCATCCTCTGGTTCACTCCCCAGTTGGCCCAGTTGGAGTTGTGCTGATCTGAAGCCAGGAGCCAGGAGCTTCTTCTGGGTCTCCCACGCGGGTGCAGGGGCCCAAGGACTTGGGCCATCTTCTACTGCTTTCCCAGGCCACAGCAGAGAGCTGGATGAAAAGTGGAGCAGCCAGGACTCAAACCAACGCCCATATGGGATGTCGGCACTGCAGGTAGTGGCTTTACCTGCTACGCCACAGCGCTGGCCCCAAGCACTCAGTACTTTTCACGAGGTCACGAATGCACTCATCCACACACTCGTTCGCTCCAGTCTTTTTGAGTGGCTGGCCCTGTGCGAAGCACCGTGAACCCAGGAATGATTGAAAGTGGCCCAGTTTCTGCTCTCGCGGGACTTACCCTGTGTTGAGAGGGCACAGGAGAAACGTGCGGGAAGCGCCGTGCCCCGGAAGCCCGCATCACACAGGTCCGAGGACCCTCAGTGAGCGAGGGTGGCCGAGCCCTTAGGTGCAGCTCTGTGCCAGATGCCAGCGGCAGAGCGATGCGGGGAGGGTTCCCTGTCCCCGTGCTGGTGACAGCTTGCTCTGACAAGGACAGCCCCTCCCCACCTGACACCTCCTGACTGTGGCCTCACTATGCGGACAAACTTCAGGCTCCTGGGGCCTCTGTGCCACCCAGGACGCCAGACCCTGAGGAGGGGGCAACATGGAGGCTCGGCACAGGCAGGGGACCCCCCAGGGACCTGACTCCCAGGGCAGTTAACTGAGCTTGGGTAAAAAGGTGATGGCTGCAGGTGCCAGTGCCTTTCGGCAGGGCTCTGCACACCTCTCATCCCTCCTGTAGGGTTCAGGACATCAGCCCATTTCACAGGTGAGGACACTGAGGTGCAGAGGTGGGGTTTGGCCCCTGCTGTGCCTGGTTTTTTTCCACTCTCTAGGAGAGAATATTGAAAACTGAGTGCTGGGGCCGGCACTGTGGTGTAGTAGATTAAGTATCTGCCTGCGGTGCTGGCATATGGGTGCTGGTTCAAGTCCCGGTTGCTTCACTTATGACCCAGCTCTCTGCTATGGCCTGGGAAAGCAGTAGAAGATGGCCCAAGTCTTTGGGCCCCTGCACCTGCGTGGGAGACCTGGAGGAAGCTCCTGGCTCCTGGCTTCGGATCAGCATAACTCCAGCCCTTGTGGCCAACTGAGGAGTGAACCAGCAGATGGAAGACCTCTTTCTCTCTCTCTGCCTCTCTGTAACTCTACCTCTCAAGTAAATAAATAAATATTTTAAAAAGACAAAAAAGAAAAAAAAACTGAGTGCTGAGGCCATGGACCCTGAGCCATTCGCTTTGATGAGTCCTTTTCAAAAATAGAAAGTAAGTAAATAAATAAATGTTATATATGTGCATTTTTAAAAATTCGTGGTAAAATAAATTCAAAATTAACTTTTTTGATACAAAAAATCTTTAAATTCATGCATACAAGAGGTCTTCAAATAGTTCATGGAAAATGTGTATTGTGAAAAAATGATTCATAATTTCAATTTTTTGCATTGAACTGAATTTTTTTAATTTTATTTTTTAAAGAAAGATTTGTTTCATTTATTTGAAAGGCAAAGCTCTAGAGAGAGAAAGGAGAGACACAGAGAGAGAGAGAGAGACAGACGTTTCCCATGCACTGGTTCACTCCCCACAAGGCTGCAGTGGCTGGAGCTGGGCTGGTCCAAAGCTAGGAGCCTAGGTGGTTCATCTGGGTCTCCTGCATGGGTGCAGGGGCCCAAGCACTTGGGCCATCCTCTGCTTCCATCCCAGGTGCACCAGCAGGGAGCTGGATCAGAAGTGGAGCAGCTGGGACTTGAACTGGTGCCCATATGGGATGCCGGCACTGCAGGTGGGATGAACCCGCTGCGCCACAGCGCCGACTGTTTTTAATTTTTATTTTTAAAAAATGAATGCATTTTATTTTATTTTATTTTATTTTTTATTTTTATTTTTTGACAGGCAGAGTGGACAGTAAGAGAGAGAGACAGAGAGAAAGGTCTTCTTTTGCCGTTGGTTCACCCTCCAATGGCCACCGCGCTGATCGGATGGCAGGAGCCAGGTGCTTCTCCTGGTCTCCCATGGGGTGCAGGGCCCAAGTACTTGGGCCATCCTCCACTGTACTCCCTGGCCACAGCAGAGAGCTGGCCTGGAAGAGGGGCAACCGGTACAGAATCCAGCACCCCAACTGGGACTAGAACCCGGTGTGCCGGCGCCGCAAGGCGGAGGATTAGCCTAGTGAGCAGCAGCTCCGGCCAACATTTTAAATATTATTTCCATAAACTTTTCGAAGCACTCTCATGGATGGAGACAGAGTAAGTCATATTCTATAAGTGCATTGTTATAAAGGTGAGAATAATCCAGGCTGGGGATATCCATTTTCTTTTTTTAAAAATATTTATTTATTTATTTGAAAGTCAGAATTACATAGAAAAGAAGAGGCAGAGAGAGAGAGAGGTCTTCCATTTGCTAGTTCACTAGTTCACACTCCTAAATGGCTGCAACAGCTGGAGCTGCGCTCATCTGAAGCCAGGAGCCAGGAGCTTCTTCCGGGTCTCCCACATAGGCGCAAGGACCCAAGTGCTTAGGCCATCTTCTACTGCTTTCCCAGGCCACAGCAGAGAGCTGGATCGGAAGTAGAGCAGCCAGGACTCAAACTGGCGCCCATACGGGGTGCTGGCACAGCAGATGGTGGCTTTACCCACTACGCCACAGCGCCAGCCCCTCCATTTTCTTCTTCTGATTTTAAAAGAACCTTGGACGCAGGGTGGGTCCTGGGCACTTGCCTGGATCCATGAGCCCTGCTGGGAAGCCCCCCGAGGCCCTTGGACCCCCTCCAGGTCCTGCCTGGACCTCCCCAAAGCTTGGGTGCACCCCTGCAAGTGCCCAGATGGAGCCCTGCGCAGGGAGCCTGCAGGGCCGGTGAGGCAGCTGGACAAATAAATCGGCTGCCTGGGAGTGCGTGTCTGTGCTGACGCACGGATGCGAGCGGCTTGTCTTTTCCTGGACCCAGAGCTTCAGTTCACTGGAGTGATAAACGGTTTGGCCCTTCTCGAGTAAGGCCACCTCCATAAGTCACAGCGCCAAAGAGGCCCCACAAGCATTAGTCTCCTGTTCGCTGTTCTCCTCAAGGCAGCTGAGGCCTGCTTTGCAGAGGGAGCGAGGTGGGCCCCGCGGGGCCCAGGGGAGCAGGACTGTGGGATTCCGTGTTAGAACATCCACTGCACTGACCCTGCACCCTGGAAGACGTAAGGTCCCGCTGCCCACTGCTTCCAAGGCTTCCCGCTGCTCCCGGAGAGCGCCTGAAAGCACAGCTCTGCTGGGGGCCTCCCTAGCTCAATGACCTTCCATGGCTCCCTCTTTGCCTGCAGAAGGGAAGCCACACGTCTCAGTTTTATATGGAGGGCTTTCCAGGATCAGGCCTTTGCGTGACATTTTCCCCAGGAAATTCGTGCACTCCTGAGACCTGTTGGGTAACTCCAGGTCTCAGAGGTTGTGTTTCCTCTTGCTGGAACGCCTTCCACCTCCAGGGAGCCCTCCAAGAAGTTCCATTTGTTAGAATTGCTTTTTGGGGTTGGGTGCTGCAGTGCCAGCCTCAAATAGTGGCACCCGTTCAAGTCCCGACTGCCTCACATCTGACCCAGCTCTCTGCTAGTGTGCCTGGGGAAGCAGTGGAGATGGACCAAATATGTGGGCCCCTGCACCCACGTGGGAGACCCAGATGGAGGTCCAGGCTCCTGGCTTTGGCTTGGGCCAGCCCTGGTCAGGGCAGCCGTTTGGGGAGTGAACCAACAGATGGAAGATCTCTCTCTCTCTTTCTCTCTCTCTCTCTCCTTCTACCTCTCCTTCTCTGTAATTCTGCCTTTCAAATAAACAAAACTTTTTTAAAAGAATTACCTCTTTTCTTTGTTTGGATCTCTCCGGCAGCCTTCGGTGCCTCTCTCCTTGTTGCCATACAGGCTTAAGAGGGAGATTCGTGCACACATGGAATGCCCATGAAGTGTGTGTGTGACATGAATTGAATTTTTAGTGGGGACAGCCTGGGGCCAGGCGCACAGTCCAGGGGTGCACAGGCCTGTTCCCAGGCAAAAGACGCTCAGGTGCAGACAGGCCCAGCTTCCCCACTTCTAATTAGACAAAGCCTTGACCTTGGCGTCTGTGCCCCTTTGGCCTGGGAGAAACTCAGGACACCACATTTGGCAAATGCATTGGTCCAGGAATCCATAAATATTGATTCATTGTTTGCAGAGTAATTTAAATGTCAGTTATAAGCCCAAGGCAGATAAAG
The DNA here is from genome assembly GCF_051225735.1 of Oryctolagus cuniculus. NCBI lineage: Eukaryota > Metazoa > Chordata > Mammalia > Lagomorpha > Leporidae > Oryctolagus > Oryctolagus cuniculus. The sequence goes on along the minus strand of NC_142878.1, from coordinate 92,658,375 downwards.
ATCTGTATCAACAATAAAACTGCATACAAGCCTTCAAACCCTGGGGAGGCAGCTTTGGGTTAAGCCGGAAATGGAATGCGGAGGCCTGGTGGGGGGCCGGTGCTGGAGGGGGGCGTTGGATCAATGGCCCCGCGGGGGCTGGCAGCCTGTGGATATACTGGCTCAGTTCCACATTGTTGCTTGCTGATGGAGGTCCCCGCACCCCCACCCCATGTACCTATCTATCACTGTGGAATTCTGTTTCTCTCAGATACACCACGGGGTGGGGGAAGAGGGTGGAGAGAGAGAGAGAGAGAGAGAGAGAGAGAGAGTCTCAGAGACCCACAGAGAAGGGAATTCACGGAGAGACCCTGAACAAGAGCTGAAGACACTCTGCCGCAGAAAGCTTGGGCGGGGTGGGCGCAAGTGCACATGAGGGCAGGGGGCTGGGCTCCGGTCTGGAGCAGGTGTTGGCTGGCGGGTGTCTGCTGGCCTCACGGCACCCCCTGCCGCCCCCCCTTTGCTTCGGCTTAGCCACTGGCAGACCCAGCAAATGAATTGCTTCCCTCCATCAGGAAGCAGCCGGCAGGACAGCTCCCCGGGAGGGAGGGATGGGAGGGCGTCTGGTTTGGAGATGAATGGAGAGGCTCCTGGGGGAGGTTGAACCGGATCCGCCACGGTTCCGGGTCACGGCTGCCGGTCAGGAGCTGCCGCCTCACTCTGCGATCTTGCAGGAGCTGTCATCGAGGGCAGAGGCCAGCTGGCATGGTGCTCGGGTCGGGGGTGGGGGTCCCTGTGGCCCACAGCGGACCTGGGCTCCGCCAGTCCAGCTCCTCAGCCGAGCAGCGCCCCCCATCCGCTTTCTCCTAGGCTTCCTGCTGAATGCGGAGGCTCCAGCCAGCAGCTCTCTGCCCAAGGGGCTCACATCTCTCACATTCTGAATGCTTGGAGCCTTTTGGCCTGATGATGCTGTAACTTTACTACTATGGCAATCACTGCTGGAAAGATTGTAGGTTCTGTGTCATTCAGAAGAACCCCCAGAACTAGGGTCCCTGCCTCCACGCTGCACCTGCTCTGTGCTGTCCACAGACTGCACTGCAAGGCCAAGGTCAGTTAGCAGGTCTGATTTCCCTGCTGGGCGTGAGCTGGGAGACATGGGGTGTGCCCTGCGCTACTGTTTCTGTAAGAGGCTAATGGGAGTTTGCTTGCTCCATGTGTATTACGTTCTGCAACTTGAATGCCTGTGGCTCTCAATTGATTTTTACATTTTAATTTAAATCTTTTCACGGTAATATACATACAAGGATATCCCCCAAAGTTTATTGAAAATGGAATTCAAAGATGTCATTTTGGTATAAAATTTTTTGAAATTCATGCAATCTTTTTTATAAGATGTGTATTTCATGGGCTTTTGAAGACCCCTCGTTAAATGATGGAATAATGTTATTTAAAAATAGAGAGGCTGGTGTTGTGGTGTAGTGGGTTAAGCCACTGCCTGAGATGCCAGCTTCCCATATGGGTACTGGTTTGAGACCCTGCGGCTCTGCTTCTGATCCAGCTCCTGCTAAAGTGCCTGGGAAAACAGTGGAGGATGGCCCAAGTGCTTGGGCCCCTGCACCCAGGTGGGAGATCTCAAAGAAGCTCCTGGCTCCTGACTTCAAGCTGGCGCAGCCCTGGCCAAGGTGGCCATTTGGGGAGTGAACCAGTGGATGGAAGAGCTCTCTCTCTGTATGTGTCTCTCCCTCTCTCTTTTTATAGCTCTGCTTCTCAAATAAAATAAACAAAGCTTTAAAAGATGAAAAAAGAATATGAAGATGAAAACTACAGAGGAATGAGTTAAATGGCTGTCTTCAGGAAGCTGGACAGGGGACTGGGGACTAGGGTGATGCAACTGGGGTGCTTTCTTCTGCTAGATGCAGAAGTGTGTAACACCTGCTAGCTGTTTAGTTATTTATTTGCTATTTTAAAATATTTTATTTATTTGAAAGGCAGAACACTATAGATAAAGGGAGAGACAGAGTGAGAGAAAGCTTCCATCCACTGGTTCACTCCCCAGATGGCTACAATGGCCACGCCAGAGTCAGGAGCCTGGAACTCCATCCTGGTCTCCCGCGCAAGTGCAGGGACCCAAGCACTTGGACCATCTTCCACTGCTTTCCCAGGCCGCAGCAGAGAGCTAGATGGGAAGTGGAGCCACGGGGACTCGAACTGGCACCCGTATGCTCGTGTCAGAGGTGGTGGTTTTACCGACTATGCCACGACGCCAGCCCCTGATTTTTTTCTATTTCAAACATTGCCGGTTCACTTTGTGTAAAGGAATGCACCCGTCTCCTCTCCACACACCCACACTCTTCTCCACCCACCCGTCGAGTTCTACGCTAAGTTTCGGTACCGTCGCCATTCAGGGTTTATACTGTTAGGAGAATGCAGTTAGGAACTGTTAGGAGCTGTGTAGGGTGCTATGATTATACTCTTCTCTCACAATTTCATTTTTCTGCAGTTAATAGACTCCATTTTGTCGCTTCATTTTTCTATACTCCTTTCCTTAATGTGTCTCTAAGTTGCTCCAAGTGGTGAAAGTGCTCTATGTAGGACTAAGGACATCCGATGGGCGTCCGGCAGGCCTGTTCTTTCCAGGAGCTGTCCTCAGGAGCTGTCCCTCCGGGCTGGCTGGGCCCTGGCCCAGCTCACAGCCCCTGTGCTGGAACTCCCTCCTGCCCGGCCTAGGGGGCTGGCGTCTCCACCCCGCCGGATCTCATATCTGGAGGAGGCAGTGGCCTCTGTCTGGGCTCCCCGTTGTCATGGGGAAGCACAGTGGCCCATCAAGGCTGCAGCTCCAGCCCTCTCAGCACTGTTGTCTGCAAGTCAGAGACCTCCTGGGGGTCAAACTACAAACTGCTTCCTCCCGTAGGAGAACCTTCCAGGTTCCTGCAGACACAAAGATGAAATCGAGGTCATTTGTCTGGTGTCCTTCTGCTCCTGGTTTTCCAACGTTTTCTGGAAACTTCCTTTGCCATCTTCTCTTTCGCTGTCTCCAGTTTTGGGCATTTACTTACTCCTCCTCCTCCTTTTTTTTTTTTAGAGATTTATTTGAAAGCTGGAATTACAGAGAGGGGAGAGGCAGAGGCAGAGAGAGAAGTCTTCCATCTGCTGGCTCACTCCCCAAATGGCTGCAATGGCCAGGGCTGGGCCAGGTTGAAGCCAGGAGCCAGGAGCTTCTTCAAGGTCTCCCATGAGGGTGCAGGGGCCCAAGCACTTGGGCCAACTTCTACTGTTTTCTCAAGTGCATTAGCAGGGAGTTGGATTGGAAGTGGAGCAGCCAGGACTCAAACCAGAGTCCAAATGGGATGCTGGTGTTGCAGGAGGCAGCTGTACCCACTATGCTATGATGCTGATTTAAGCAAAAGTTTGCAGCCGGGCTGGGATGATAAATGAACAATTCCTTTCTATCTTAAGATTTCCCGTCTGCAAAACCTCACCAGAGCAGAAAGCAGCCAGCGTCTCAGCCCGCACAGAGGGGCTCTCGGTATTTATGCGTGGGAGAAGAGCTGGCCCGTGGCTTCCGGGCAGCGGGCAGGCAACTCATCTCAAGATGACTCAGCCGAGGCCTCCTCCAGGTACCCGCTCCCATCATGTGGAGCAACAGATGTGTAGGGATGGGCATTTGGCACAGGAGTTGAAACGCCACTTGAGACAGCTGCATCCCACATCTGAGCGCCTGGACTCGGGTCTCGGCTGCTTCCCCAATTCCATCTCCTGCTAATGTGCAACCTGGGAGGCAGCGGGCAGTGTTTCAAGTAGGTGGGTCTCTGCCACCCACGTGTGAGATCAGGATTAAGTTTCTGGCTCCCGGTTTGGCCTGGTTGTTTTGGTCACTTGGGGAGTGAACCACTGGATGAGAGATTTCTCCCTGCCTGTCTTTCTCTGCCTTTAAATAAAACAAATAAATAAAAAATCGTATAAACTTTGAAAAAATGCTTTCAAAAATCCCTGACATAAGTCTGCTTGGGTCACCTGGACAAGTCCTAGCTCCTGCTGTCACAGGGGCACAGGGGCAGCTTCTAGCTGGAGCCTTGGAAGAAAGGTGGTGCCGGCCAGGATGGGGCCTGGCCCCGGTCCTGCCTGTGCTGTCCCCTCACCGTGTGGCCCTGGGGCAAGGCCCTGACTTTCTGGGCAGCAATATCTTCCCTCTTCCTCCTGGAGGCGCCCACCCAGAGCAGCGATTCCAGAGACGGCCATGCCCCTCCTGCCTGTGAGTGTGAGGCAGCACTCTGAGCACCTCAGACTGCCCAGCAGGTTTTTTTTTTTTTTTTGAAGATTTATTTGAAAGACAGAGTTAAAGACACAGAGATAGAGAGTGAGAGATCTTCAATCCATTGATTCACTCCCCAAATAGCTGCAATAGCCAGAACTGGGCTTCTTCTGGGTCTCCTGTGTGGGTGCAGGGGCCCAAGCACTTGGGCCATCTTCCACTGCTTTCCCAGGCCATTAGCAGAGAGCTGGATTGGAGTGGAGCAGCTGGGACTTGAACCAGTGTCCATATGGGATGCCGGCACTGCAGGTGAAAACTTAACCTACTATGCCACAGCGTCGGCCCCGCCATGGGTATTTTCTTTATGTTGACTTACTTTTGAAAAAGTACCAATCTATGTTGATGTACTGTTTCCACAGTTGATGCCTCGTTTGCTGTAAGTGGACAGGAATTAAAACCTATTAAGTGCCGGCGCCGCGGCTCACTAGGCTAATCCTCCACTTAGCGGCGCCGGCACACTGGGTTCTAGTCCCGGTCGGGGCGCCGGATTCTGTCCCGGTTGCCCCTCTTCCAGGCCAGCTCTCTGCTGTGGCCAGGGAGGACAGTGGAGGATGGCCCAAGTGCTTGGGCCCTGCATCCCATGGGAGACCAGGATAAGTACCTGGCTCCTGCCATTGGATCAGCGCGGTGCGCCGGCCGCAGCACGCCAGCCACGGTGGCCATTGGAGGGTGAACCAACGGCAAAAGGAAGACCTTTCTCTCTGTCTCTCTCTCTCACTGTCCACTCTGCCTGTCAAAAAAAAAAAAAAAAAAAAAAAACCCCAAAACTATTAAGTAAGCCAGTCCCAAAGGAACAAATATATGTTCTCCCTGATCTGTGACAAGTAACTGAGCACCTAAAAGGAAACCTGTAGAAGTGAAACTGACAGCAGGAGAAGCAACAACTTGACCAGCCCTTGTCCTGACTGTCGAGGAACAGCTTACTGTTTTATTCCTTTTAGTATTTTCTTTTTCTACTTAATGCAATCGGTTGAACTCTTTACTTAACACAGAATTATTCCTAGGTGTTTAAATCCAATTGAAAATTGATCTCTGTTAAAAATAAGGGTGGGAATTAGAGAGGGAGGAGATGTACAGTTCAGCACACATTCCCTCAAACTTACCCCTAAGGGTAAAGCTAAAAACTTGCCATAGGACTCAAAATCCCATTAAGTTGACAGATACCAATGCCATCTTACTAGTTAAAGTGATCAGTTTAAGTTAATAACTGATCATAAAGGTAGGATTAAGTTTCAAAGGGATTACATAAATATGACCAAGTGTCCACTTATAATAATTGATAGAATTAAAAAAGAGAAAATGATCCAACATGGGAAGCAGGCCACACAGTAGACTCATAGAATGACAAACACCCTAAACAGCACTCTGACATCAGAATCAGCCCTTAAGGCATTCAGATCTGGCTAAAAAGCCCATGAGAATATCTCAGGCATGGAAAGCCAAGACACTGGCAACAAATGACCTAACTGAAAAATCTCTGTGAGTGAGTTCCCAGTAGAAAGGAGGGGCCATCAAAGAAGGAGGTACCTTTCTCGGAAAGGAGGAGAGAACTTCCACTTTGATCATTGCCTTGTCTGAATAATGTCAGAGTTTGTGGACTCAAGAAGCTTCCATAGCCTGGGCAGCTCATGACAAGGGCCTCAGGTGGTTACTGATGTCAATTGTTAAATCAACAACAGAAAAAAAAGAAATAGGGAAAAAAAAATCAACAACAGGAGTCACTGTGCACTTACTCCCCATGTAGGACCTCTGTCTTTAATGTGTTGTACTATGAGAATTAATGGTAAAACTAATCTTCAAACAGTACTTTATACTTTGTGTGTCTGTGTGGGTGCAAACTGTTGAAATCTTTTTTTTTTTTGACAGGCAGAGTTAGACAGCGAGAGAGAGAGAGACAGAGAGAAAGGTCTTCCTTCCGTTGGTTCACCCCCACAAATGGCCGCTACGGCCAGCGTGCTGCACCGATCCAAAGCCAGGAGCCAGGTGCTTCCTCTGGTCTCCCATGTGGGTCAGGGCCCAAGCACTTGGTCCATCCTCCACTACCTTCCCGGGCCACAGCAGAGAGCTGGACTGGAAGAGGAGCAACTGGGACAGAATCCAGCACCCAAACCGGGACTAGAACCCAGAGTACCAGCGCCGCAGGTGGAGGATTAGCCAAGTGAACCACAGCGCTGGCCCTGTTGAAATCTTTACTTAGTATATACTAAGTTGGTCTTCTGTATATAAAGATAATGAAAAATAAATCTTAATGAAGAATGGGATGGGAGAGGGAGTAGGAGGTAGGATGGTTTGGGGGTGGGAGGGCGGGTATGGGGGAAAGAACCACTATAATCCAAAAGTTGTACTTATGAAATTTATATTTATTAAATAAAAGCTTTCTATATAAAAAATAAAACCTATTAAGCTAGCCAGAATTCGCCCCTCCATCACCTACAAAGAATGTGCAGTCCTGCCTGTGGCTTGAGTGCCAGGGGAAGCCCTGGTCCTGGAGCTTAGGCAGCTTCTCAGGAAACACCTGCGGACCTTAATGCAAATCCTTAACCCCGGGGCGGGGCCTGGGATCTGTGTTTCTGACAGGCTCGAAGGAGATGCTCATGCTGTCAGCCTGCAGAGCCCGCCTGGAGGAGCAGCGTCCGCAGGCATGCACCTCCGATGGTGCGCGTCGACCTGACTTCTGAAGGCAGCTGTAGAAACCTATGTGAGGATTGCAAAGCAAAGGCTCAGGCGAGAGTGCAACTCAGAGAGGTGTCATGTGTCCTTTGCACCCAAATACATTTGCAGGATATTAATCTGACGCACTTAGAACTTGTGATGTCTCTGGTCACCATCTTGGGGGATCAACAATCCATGACTGCCTTCATGTCCCTTCATGTCCCCTCTCCCTCCCCTAAGTCATGGACCTGAACATAGAAAACCATTGCAGTTGGGAGCTGGGTCACAAGCTGAGCTGGTCTTGCTTGGAGCCAGGGCAGGCACCTGCTGAGAGACAGAGCCCCAGAGCTCTGGGTGCTGAGCTGTCGGGGGCCTCCCCTCGTGGACCTCGTGGCCCATGCACCTGCGCTGGTTCATCGTGCTTCTTTTTTTCAATTTTTAAATTTTTTTTAATTTTTTGACAGGCAGAGTGGACAGTGAGAGAGAGAGAGACAGAGAGGAAGGTCTTCCTTTGCCGTTGGTTCACCCTCCAATGGCCGCCGCGCTGCGGCCGGTGCACCGCGCTGATCCGATGGCAGGAGCCAGGTGCTTCTCCTGGTCTCCCATGGGGTGCAGGGCCCAAGCACTTGGGCCATCCTCCACTGCACTCCCGGGCCATAGCAGAGAGCTGGCCTGGAAGAGGGGCAACCGGGACAGAATCCGGCGCCCCGACCGGGACTAGAACCCGGTGTGCCGGCGCCGCAAGGCGGAGGATTAGCCTAGTGAGCCACAGCGCCGGCCTCATCATGCTTCAAGTGTGTGCATCGGGTTTTCCCGAGAGCTTGCGAGTTCTAGTAGGAAGTGGTGAATGGTGACCAGAGCGGGAGAGGGTTTGCTCCTTAGGGACCTGCCAGGACCGAGGACACTGTGGGCCCTTGGCAAAGAGTTACACCAGTGCAGGAGAGGTAGAGAAAGGGGGCTTTGTGAGAGGTGAGAAGAGTGTTAGCCAAGGTGGCTCCATGGTCCCTTGGGTGGTTCACCTTGTGCCCATTTTCTGGAGAGAAAAACCGGCTGGGGTGGAGAGCAAAGTTGTAGTCCCTAAGATCTGTCACAGAGCCTGGATGTCCTCTCTGCAATCCAGCCGCTGGCAGGTCACCAGGGCCGGCTACCTGTGTGTGGTCTAGGGCAGCCTGCAGGGGCGTCTCCCGTGTGTGAGGCAGGAGAGCAAAGCGGGGCTGGGGGGAATTGGGAGGACCTGCAGGAGGCAGAATGGAGACCACCAATGGTCACACCAGCGGGGCAGGTGCAGCCTTTAGCAGAAAGAGCAGACTCTTCTCTCAGATGGTGCTGTTCTTCTAAGACTTGCACGGTTTCCTACACCTTGCTGAGTGGCCCTGGGGCCAGTTCCAGGTCTGGAAGGTGCCCTGTCTGCTTCCCGTCCCTAATAGGTCCCTCTCCTCACAGGTGTGGCATCTGCATCCTTGAGGACCATGAACACCCAGCTGCCTTCTGTGGCTCTGTCCTCAGCTGAGGGAACAGCTCAGGGACATTGGGGAGTGGCTGTTCCAGGGAGGTGAGGTGGGGAGGGGAGCCAGCCCGGGCCCCAGTGCTTCTGTGGCCGTCACAGGGGCCCGCCTTGCCAAGTCCCATCAGGGCTCCTGTGTGGACTTCCTAGACCAAGTCAAGTGTTTGCCACCTCCCCTCCCATTGTCAGGTTAGTTTTTTTTTTTTAATTCATTTATTTATTTTTTAAAAATTTTATTTAAGGTGTACAAGTTTTGTGTATTTCATATGTACAGTTTTAGTCATGAGTGATATTTCCCACCCGCCCACACTCCCACCCTTCTTCCTCCTTCCTCGCCTGTTCCTATTCTTAGTATGCTATGGTATACATGCAACATAATTTCTTTATCCGGTCTTCATTGACGGACATCTGGGTTGGTTCCATATCTTAGCTACTGTGAACTGAGCTGCAATAAACATGGGGTACAGATAACTCTTTCATATGCTGATTTCATTTCCCTTGGTAAATCCCCAGGAGCAGGCTGGCTGGGTCACGTGGTAGGTCTATATTCAGATTTCTGAGGCATCTCCATAGTGTCTTCCCCCGTGGCTGTACCAGCTTACTTCCCACCAACAGTGGATTAAGGTACCTTTTCCTCCACATCCCCGCCAGCATTTATTGTTTGTTGATGTCTGTATGAGAGCCATTGTAACTGGGGAGAGGTAAAACCTCGTTGTGGTTTTGCTTTGTATTTCCCTAATGCATAATGATCCTGAGCATTTTTTCAGGTGTCTATTGGCCAAATTTCCTTTTTTGAAAAAACAGCTGTTCAAGTCCTTTGCCCATTTCTTAATTGAATTGCTTGTTTTGTTGTTTAGTTTCTTGAGCTCTTTATAATTCTGGATATTAATCCTTTATCAGTTTCATATTTGGCAAATATTTTATCTCATTTTGTCAGTTGCTTCTTTTCTTTTCTGAGTGTTTCTTTTGCAGGGCAGAAGCTTCTCAGCTTGATGTAATCCCATTTGCCTATTTTGGCTTTGATTGCCTGTACTTCTAGTGTCTTTTCCAAGAACTCTTTGCCTATGCCAATGTCTTTCAGAGTTTGCCCAATGTTCTCTAATAATTTTATGGTATTGGATTGTGGATTTAGGTCCTTGATCCATTTTGAGTGGATTTTTGTGTAAGGTATAAGGTAGGGGTCTTGCTTCATACTTCTGCACGTGGAGATCCAGTTTTCCCAGCACCATTCGTTGAAGAAATTGTCCTTGTTCCAGGAGTTGATTTTAGTTCTTTTGTCAAAGATAAGTTGGTTGTAAATGTGTGGATTGATTTCTGGAGTTTCTATTCTGTTACATTGGTCTATGCATCTATTTTTTTGTTTTTGTTTTTGTGCCAGTACCAGGCTGTTTTGAGTATAACTGACCTGTAGTATGTTGTGATGCCTCTGGCTTTGTCTTTGCTGCACAAGATTGCTTTAGCTATTTAGGGTTTCTTGTGTTTCTATATGAATTTTAGCATTGTTTTTTTCTATATTTGAGAAGAACATCATTGATATTTTGACTGGGATAACATTGAATCTGTAAATTCCTTTCAGTAGTATGGACATTTTGATATTATTTTTCCATCCCACAAACATGGAAGATTTTTCCATTTTTGGTGTCTTTTATTTCTTTCTTTAATGTTTTATAATTTTCATCATAGATATCTTTGACCTCTCCTGTTAAATTTATTCTAAGGTGTTTAATTTTTTTGTAGCTATTGAGAATGGGATTGATCTTAGAAGTTTTGAAAAAAGAGGCCGGCGCCGCGGCTCACTAGGCTAATCCTCCGCCTAGCGGCGCCGGCACACCGGGTTCTAGTCCCGGTCGGGGCGCCGGATTCTTCTGTCCCGGTTGCCCCTCTTCCAGGCCAGCCCTCTGCTGTGGCCCGGGAGTGCAGTGGAGGATGGCCCAGGTGCTTGGGCCCTGCACCCCATGGGAGACCAGGAAAAGCACCTGGCTCCTGGCTCCTGCCATCGGATCAGCGCGGTGCGCCGGCCGCAGTGCGCCGGCCGCGGCGGCCATTGGAGGGTGAACCAACGGCAAAAGGAAGACCTTTCTCTCTGTCTCTCTCTCTCACTGTCCACTCTGCCTGTCAAAAAAAAAAAAAAAAAAAAAAAAAAAAAAAAAAAAAGAAGTTTTGAAAAAAGACTCAAACGGTGGCTTCCTTGTGTGTGGTGGTGCAAGCTCTCCTGTGTGCAGTGTTGCTGGCACTTTCCCGGAGCGTTCTGAAAAGCAGTGCCAGATTATTGGGCTGGTGCTGTGTGGCTGCTGCAACACAGCACACACCTGCAAAGACAGAGGCGAGAGAGACGGACAACACCCACCTAGGATCAAGGAGTTGTGAGTAGCGTTGCAGTTCTCCAGGGGAACAAGCTCAACAGTGTGGTTGGAAGAAAGAAGAGCAAAGGTGATGGGGCGAGTACTTGTTTTGTTCCGGTGGTGGGAAGGAGGTGTGGCCCGGGGCGGCCAATGTGGTCATTCAGGGCACAAGCCAGTGGATGAGAGATACGTTTTTCTCTCTCTCTCCCTCTCTCTCTCCATCTCTCTCTCTTCCTCCTTCCCTCTCCCTCTCCCTTCCTCTCCCTCCGTCCCTCTCCCTCTCTCTTCTCTCTCTCTTTCTCCCTCTCTCCCTCATCAATAAATTAAGGAAAAAAAGAATAAAAAGAAGGTTATTCTCAGCCGTGGCATTATCTGTGTATACAAAGACTATTGATTTTCGTGTGTTAATTTTATATCCTGCCACTTTACCACACTCTTCTATGAGTTCTAACAGTCTCTTAGCGGAGTCTTTTGGTTACTCTATATAGAATCATGTCATCCACAAATAGAGATGTTTTGACTTCCTCTTTTCCAATCTGTATTTCTTCAATTTTTTTTCTTGCCTAATGGCTCTGGCTAAAAGTTCCAGGACTGTACTGAATAGTAATGGTGACAGTGGGCATCCTTGTCTGGTTCCAGATCTTGGTGGGAATGCTTCCAACTTTTCCTCATTCAATAGGACACTTACCATGGGTTTGTTATAAATTGCCTTGACTGTGTTGAGGAATGCTCCTTCTATACCCAATTTGCTTAGAATTTTCATCACAAAAAGGTGTTTATTAAATGCTTTTTCTACATCTATTGAAATAATCATATGGTTTTTCTTCTGCAGTTTGTTAATGTGGTATATCACATTAATTGATTTGTGAATGTTGAACCATCCTTGCATACCAGGGATAAATCCTACTTGGTCCAGGTGGATGATCTTTCTGATGTGATATTGGATTTTATTAGCTAGCATTTTGCTGAGCATTTTTTTCATGTATGTTCATCAAGGGTGTTGGTCTGTAGTTCTCTTTCTCTGTTGTATTTTTTTCTGGTTTAGAAATTAAGGTGATGCTGGCTTCACAGAGGGAGTTTGGGAGGATTCTCTCCCTTTCAATTGTTTTGAATAACTTGAGAAAAATTGGAATTAGTTATTTGAATGCCTGGTAGAATTCAGCAGTGAAGCCATCCATTACTGGGCTTTTCTTTGTTGGGAGGGCCTTTATTACTGATTCAATTTCTGTCTTGGTTATTTGTCTGTTTAGGTTTTCTATGTCGTCATGACTCAATTTTGGTAGATTGTATGTGTCCAGGAATTTATCCGTTTCTTCTAGATTTTCCATTTTGTTGGTTTACAACTCTTTGTACTAATTCCTATGGTTCTTTTTATTTCTGTGATATCTGTTATTATAGTCCTTTTTCATCTCTGATTTTATTGATTTGGAACTTCTTTGTATTTTTTTTGGTTAGTTGGGACAATGCTGTATCAATTTTGTTTATTTTGTCAAAAAACCAGCTCTTCATTGCACTGATCTTTTGTATTTTTTACTTCAATTTTGTTTATTTCTTCTCTAATTTTAATTATTTTATTCCTTTTTACTAATTTCAGGTTTGATTTGCTGTTTTTCTAGGTCCTTGAAATGTACTGATAGCTCATTTTTTAGTATCTTTCCAATTTATTGGTGTATACACTGATTATTATAAAGTTCCCTTTTAACATTGATTTTGCTATATCCCATGAGTTTTTATATTGCACTGCTATCTTAATTTGTTTCCAGAAATTTATTGATTTCTCTTTTAATTTCTTCTATGATCTACTGTTCACTCAGGAGTTAGTTGTTCAGTCTCCATGTGTTTGCATATGTTCTAGAGGTTCTTGAGTTGTTAATTTCCAGCTTCATCCCATTGTGATCAGAAAAGATGCATGGTATGATTCTTATTTTTTATTTTTTTTAATTTGCTGAGACTGGCTTTATGGCCTAGGATATGGTCTATCCTAGAGAAAGTTCCATACATCGATGAAAACAATGTATATTCTGCAACTGTGGGATGAAAAGTTCTGTAGATATCAGGTCCATTTGATCCGTTGTTGATTAGTGTGTAGAGTATTTCTGTTGTTTTTGTTGTTGTTGTTGACTTTCTGTCTAGTTGATTTTTCCATTGATGAAATTTGAGTGTTGAAGTCCCTCATTACTATTGTACTGGAGTCTATGTCTCTCTTTGGATCCACTAACATTTGCTTTAAGTACACAGACATCCTGGCACTGGGTGCATACACATTTATCATAGTAACACCTTCTTGTTGATCCCTTAATCACTACATAGTGCCCTTCTTTGTCTCTTTTAACAGCTTTGGTGTTAAAGTCTATTTTGTCTAATATTAGGATGGCTACACCTGCTCATTTCTTTCTGTTAGAATGGAATATCTTTTTTCCAGCCTTTCACTTTCAGTCTGCGTGTATCTTTGTTGGTGAGATGTGTTTCTTGTAGGCAGCAAATAGATGGGTCTTGTTTTTAATCCCTTCAGCCAGCCTGTATCTTTTAATTGGAGAATTTAGTCCATTTATATTCAAGGTGACTTTTGATAAGTCATGTGTTGGCCCTGCCTTTTTTCCATAAATATTCCTACTGTTGGCTTTTGGTTGCCTTTGTACTTTTACTGGGAGATTTGCTGCCTTCACCTTCTTTCAAAGTGATGACCATGTTTCTGTGTTTCTGTGTGTAGCACATCCTTAAGCATCTTCTGCAGGGCTGGACGAGTGGTGACAAACTCAATTTCTGTTTGTCATGGAAGGTCTTTATTTCACCTTCATTCATAAATGAGAGCTTTGCAGGGTATAGTATTCTGGGTTGAGTTTTTTTCTCTTAATACTTGGACTATGTCTCGCCATTCTCTCTTTGCCTATAGGGTTTCTGATGAGAAGTCAGCTGTGAGTCTAATTGCAGATCCTCTGAGAGTAATCTGGCATTTCTCTCATGCACATTTTAGAATCTTTTCTTTATGTTTTACTGTGGAGAGTTTGATTACAATATGTTCTGGTGAAGATCTTTTCTGGTCTTGTATATAAGGAGTTCTAAGTGCCTCATATATATGGACATCCCCCTCTTTCTCCAAATTAGGGAAGTTTTCTATAATTATTTCACTGAATAGGCCTTCTAATCCATCATCTCTTTCCACCCTTGCAGGAACTCCTAAGGCCTGTATGTTGGGTCATTTGATAGTATCCCATAAATCTCCAACACTATTTTTAATTTTTCTAATTTTTTTTCCTTTTCTTTTTGGTCTGACTGACATATTTCCAAAGACTTGTCTTCTAGCTCAGATATTCTTTCTTCTGCCTCACCACTTCTGTTGTTAAGCCTTCCACTGTATTTTTATTTGACATACTGAATTCTTCATTTCTAACATTTCAGTTTGATTTCTCTTCAAAATCTCAGTCTCAAGGGAAGAGTTTTCCTCTATGTCACATATGGATTTTTTTTAATTCATGAATTTGCTTTTTATTGCTTCTTCTTCTTCTTTTTAAAATATATTTTGTTTATTTATTTGAGAGGTAGAGTTACAGACAGAGAGAAATCTCCTATCTGCTAGTTCACTCCCCAAATGGCTGCAACGGCTGGAGCTGAGCTGATCTGAAGCCAGGAACCAGGAACTTCTTACGGGTCACCCACCCGGGTATAGGGACCCCAGGACTTGGGCCATCTTCTACTGCATTCCCAGGCCATAGCAGAGAGCTGGATCAGAATTGGAGCAGCCAGGACTCGAACCAGTGCCCATATGGGATGCTGGCACTGCAGGTGGAGGCTTAGCCTACTGTGCCAACAGCGCCAACTCCTCTCATTTCTTCTGAGTAATTCTATGATTAATCTTTTGAATTCTGTTTCAGGAATTTCATCAATATCTTCATCTTCACATTCTAATATTGAAATGTTGTGTTCCTTTGGGAGGTGGTTGTGTTGTCTTCCTTATTCCTGTTTCTTGAATATCTGCATTTATTTTTAGGTATTTGTGGAAATACTTGTTGGCTTTTTCCTTTGATGGCTTTTATCTCTGAACTATGCCTCTGTGGCTTGGTGGAGTGTCTGCTCTTTCAGTGAATACCTAGAGGCATGTGCTGTCTGTGACTGGGGGGGGCTCTGGTCTGTTCTCCAAGGCCAGGCAAGTATTCAAGGTGACACCCAGGTTGGGTGTGGTAAATCTCTTGTTATCAGAAAGGAGGGTATGATCACCTCTGTTGGTATAATCACACCCTCACCTCCTCTCTTCCAAGATGATCAATTCTGAGGTGTTAGCCCACAGTGGGTGCAACACTCATCCATGCTGTTGTATGAGCCACACAAAGGATCTGTGCAGTCCTCAGTGTGAGCACCAATCCCACTGCAATTACCCACCCCAAGCAATCAGGGAGCTCTGAGAGTGAGGAGCCACACACAGTGATTTCCCAGAGACCAAGACGCACCCTGCACCCCCCCGTGCAGTCACAGAGTCCCTGCAGTCTAAGTACACAAGGCCCCCACCGTCATGGGGTGCAGAGGATCCACTCCCCCCTGCTAGCCTGAGACATTCTTCAAGCTAGCTACCAGCGGGTGCTCAGCCTAGGCAGTTTAAGCCCCGGAGCCTGTGTTATGTTGAGATGCTGGGGGGCACCTCACAGTCCTATGTGGATGCCCAGCCCATGTCAATCCTCCCAGCCAGACTCAAAGTCAGTTGGGAACACGGATTTTTTTCTTCTGGTAAAATCCGTGGCTCACACTCATGCACAGTAGCCAGCAGCCACAGCCCCTACTCATGGGACAGTTGTGCCTTCTCCCTACCAGATGCTGGGCGTGTACAGGAGTCTCTGCGGCCAGTACTGATGTCAGAACGGCTCCTTCTCCTCACCTGCTGCTGGGTGCCCGCTCCTGAGCTGCTGTGGCTGCGACTGTGGTCCAGATGGCATCTTGTCCCCACCGGTTGCTGGGCACCTGCGCAACAGCTGATGCACCTGCAACTTATGTCCAAAACGGTGCTGACCTCTCTCAGATGGTTGCCGGGCACCACTGTGGGGGCGATGAAGAGAGAAATGTGCCTCTTTTCTTTTCTGGGTTAGCGGGCACCCTGTCCTGCTCAGGGCTCCAGGCCAGACTCAGTAACAATGTAGTCTGCTAGGCTCTCCTCCTGGCTGTATGCCCAGTGGCACAGGCTGCTGCAGTTTGATCTCAGCTTGATCTCAGAAGCTGCCACTTCCTCCAGCTCTCGGCCGCTGTGGTCGTGTGTGTGTCCGTGTTCATTGCTGCACATCTGCACTTTCCACACAGATTCAGGGGCATCCCGCCTCCTTCCACACACTCTCCACTGCAGTTTTCTCTCCAAGTCTCCCCTGAGAATGCCTGTCTTCCTCCCTCTCTCTCTCCCTTCCTTCCTTCCTTCCTTCCTTCCTTCCTTCCTTCCTTCCTTCCTCTCTCTCTCCTTCTCCCTCTCCCTCTCCCTCCCCCTCCCTCCCCCTCCCACTCCCCCTCCCCCTCTCCCTCTCCCTCTCTCTCTCTCTTTCCCTAGCCTAGAGCCCATATGTCCTTTCCCTTTTCTACCATCTTGGAATCTCTAGTTTTCAAACCAGTGAGGTGGGTTTTCCAGTGCCAGTTTTCAGAGAAGGGATTCGTTTATTACACACAGACTTGTTTAGTGTTCAAGTTCACGTTGGAGGCTACAGCCCGCTGCCTGTCTCATTGGAAGCTTCAGACAACCTTGTGGAGTGGACACCAGCTGTCCCAGGGGCTGGAAATGAGGCTCAGGATCAGGTAAGAGACTTTGCCCAGCAGCAGGTAGGTGCCTGACCTATAGCCAAATGCTGGACTATACCTTGTTTATATTTATTTGAAAGACAGAGAGAGAGAGAGAGAGAGAGAGAGGTCTTCCATCTATTCCAAATGCTTGCAACAGTTGTTGGGCTGGGCCAGGCTGAGGCCAGGAGCCTGGGATTCCATCCTAGTCTCCTATGTGGGTGGGAAGGACTTAAGTACTTGAGCCACCACCTGCATCCGTCTAGACACACTAGCGTGGAGCTGGCTTGGAAGGGGAGGTGGGACGCTATCCCAGGAACTCTGCTGCGGTGTCAGCATCTCAAGTGGTGGCTTAATCTGCTGCATGATGAACCCCAGCCCTGGAATCTACACTGCTGACCAGGGCTGTTGCCCTTCTGTTGTGTCAGTGCCAATTTAGGACGATGTAGCGTGTTTGTCCCTTTTCTGCTATTACAAACTCCCACAGCTCACAGGCTTATCTAGCTCACAGTCTGCGGTTCGAGGACATGGTGCTGGCATTGTGCTGGCTTTGCGAAGGTTCGTGGTGGATGGTGGAGATCACCTGACAAGGTGAATACCTTGGGGCTGCACTCAAACCTTGCGTGGGCCATGGCTGCAGCAGGTTCTAGCCTGACCCACTTTCTACTCTGGGCCGTGCTGATCTCCAGTGTGCCTTTTCCAGCCTGGATTTCTACTCTTGGTTGATATCACAGGCATAATACGTAATTGTTCATAGAAAGCAAAAACAGATCAACAGAAAACCAAGTCATCTCCTTATCACAACTAGAGGCAGCAATGTTAATAGTCTGATGCATTTCCTTCCATGTTTTTTCTCTTTCTCTCTCAACATGAACATATTAAGTTTACCACCTCAGGCCAGTGCCACGGCTCACTAGGCTAATCCTATGCCTGAAGCGACGGTACTCCGGGTTCTAGTCCTGGCTGGGGAGCCAGTTCTGTCCCGGTTGCTCCTCTTCCAGTCCAGTTCTCTGCTGTGGCCGGGGAGGACAGTGGAGGATGGCCCAAGTGCTTGGGCCCTGCACCTGCATGGGAGACCAGGAGAAGCATGCCAGCGCCAGCCACAGCAGCCATTAGAGGGTGAATCAATGGAAGGAAGTCCTTTCTCTCTCTCTCTCTCTCTCTCTCTCTCTCACTATCCACTCTGCCTGTCAAAAAAAAAAAAAAGAGTTTACCACCCCAATTTTTTTTAACTTAAAACACATTGAAGTGATCTTTCTGTGCCATTGTGTCTAAATTTACTTTAGTTTTAAGAAATAATAATGGGAGGGGACTTCAACATGTTCATGGAAAAATAAAAAATAACTTTGTGTTCGTGCAAAAAATTTGAAATCACACTTTTTTTTTTGTAATACACATTTTCCACAAAGTGTTTCTGAATATCCCTTGTATACCTTGGACATATTCCTCATTGGTGGGTCCTTCCCTTCCCTTTTCAATGACAGAGAGCACATTGTAGCATGTGGAATCATAGCTCCTTTGGAATGTTGCATTGTTTCTCCCAGTGTTTTTGCACAATGTCTTTGTAGGTAAATCGTTCCTCACATGTGGATATGCTTTTTTGAAAAGATTTATTTATTTATTTGAAAGTCTGAGTTACACACAGAGAGAAAGAAAAGCAGAGAGAGAGAGAGAGACAGAGAGAGAGAGAGAGAGAGGTCTTCCATCCGCTGGTTCACTCCCCAAATGGCTGCAATGGCCGGAACTGCGCCAATCTGAAGCCAGAAGCCAGAAGCTTCTTCTGGGTCTCCTATATGGATGCAGGGACCCAAGGACTTGGGCCATCCTCTACTGCTTTTCCAGGCCACAGCAGAAAGCTGGATCGGATGTGGAGCAGCTGGGACTCGAATCAGTGCCCATTTGGGATGCCAGCACTGCAGATGGTGACTTTACCTGTTGTGCCACAGTGCCAGCCCCATGGATGTGCTGCTTCAACATGAATTCCTTACTAACTGCCACATCAAAGACTGCACACACGTATGAGCTTGAACAATGCGGTCAGAATCGCTCTCCCTGGGGGCTCCTGGGCTCCCTCTCTGCAGCACAGGGCGTGGCACATTTGCTTTCCTTACAGCTGAGTCTGGGTCAGGAGCACACATATACAGATGATGCGCCACTCACAGAAGAGACAGAATCTCCAAAACGTCAAGTGAGCTCTGGGCAGACCAAGTTCAAAGCCTTCTGCCCTAGACCTTGGGTTTTGAGCCCCGCAGTGTGGTGGAAAGAATCCTGACTTTGAGGACAGACTGCCTGGGTTTGAATTTTTGCCAGGCGCTTGCTGCCTTTGTGACTTCGGTGCAGATCTTAATCTCCCCAAACTTCAGCTTCTTTCCACAAGAACTGGCGACAACACAGCTGTCAAGGAGGGGTGCTGTTTGCATTCAGTGAGAGCTTATGTGAGGGCTGAGCCCTTCCGGGAGGTGGGCACCAGGGAATTCTACCGCACTCTGCAGCTCTACTGCATTCATCCAAGAAGCTAACTGCAGATTTACAGCCCCACCATGCACAGCTCAGAAAATCATGGTTAGCAATGGTGGACAAGGCTTACAGTTCACAAGCATCTTTTTTTTTGCTCATTTAGTTCTCTGCTTCAGCAAGAACTGAAAGTGTAGCCCTGAATGTTGGGAGGGAGGGGGTCAAAGAGATTTTAATTGTTCCTGGTGCAGTTAGGAAAGAGCTTTGGGCAGTCGCCAAATGGACTCTCAGCTTAACGCAGCTCTGGGGGTGAAGTCGTTTCTCTGCAGGTTCGCCAGAGGCCATCCATTTATTTGCAGCCTTATAGTGCTTTGGGGATCCAGGGTAATGGGAGAAGTGATAGATTTTTAAAAATCTGCAATTACTCCTCTACTGGTGCCCAGGCCCCTCCCACACCAATGGTGGGCTTATCCGTGTGACTTCCCTCAGTCAGTGGAACATGAGAAAATTTGATCCAGATTTACAGAAAGAACTCAGGTATTGCTAGCTTGACTTCTCCTGTAAGTGTGAAACCTTGTGTCTACCACAGCCTAAGCCTATGGTCTGGAGAGACCACACAGAAGTAACCTAGTTGCCCCAACTAAGAGCTCATCAATCACCAGATGTGTTAGTGAGGCCATAAGAGATCATCCAGCCCCAGCCAAGCCTTCAGCTGACCCCAGATCAGCAGAGTTGGTCCAGACCACAATGGTCCAGCCTTAGGAGAAACAGTAAATGTATTTGAATATGATAAGTTTTAGACCGATTTATTACATAACCAAAGTTATGTGATAAAGATATATACTGATGGGACCAGCACTGTGGCCTGGCAGGTAAAGCTGCCACCTGCAGTGCTGGCATCCTTATGGGCACTGGTTCGAGTCCCGGCTGCTCCACTTCCAATCCAGCTCTCTGCTATGGCCTTGGAAAGCAGTAGAAGATGGCCCAATGCTTGGGCCCCTGCACCCATGTAGAAAGACCAGGAGGAAGCTCCTAACTCCTGGCTTCAGATGGCCACCTGGGGTGTGAACCAGCAGATAGAAGACCTCTCTCCCTCCCTCTCTCTCTCTCTCTCTCTCTCTCTCTCTGTGTGTGTGTGTGTGTGTGTGTGTGTAACTCTTTGAAATAAATAATTAAACTTTTTTTTTAAAAAAGCTATATACTGAGTGAACAGCTGGATCAAGCAAGAAGACTGCAGAATTGCTTTGCCCCAACACACAAAATAATGTTTCAGGACCATGGACAGAGGCACCTGGTGTGGCTGCACTTGAGCCCAGCTATGCACATAGCAAGCTCTAGGGTAAATCATTTCTCTCTGGGATCACCAGATGTCAGCCCATTATTGGCAGCCTTTTAGTGCTTTGGGGATACAGGGCAACTGTAGAAGTGGTAGACAGTTTCAGAGAATGAGAACAGTGGCTCAGGATATAGGGCCAGACAGATGTGTGAAAGAATATGGCCCTGGAGCAGCTGGTAGTGATCTTTCCAGGGACCTGTTAACACAGAAACTCACAGTCCTAGACAAACCAGACAGCTGTGAGCAGGCCCTGTGGAATGCTGCGCCCCCATTGCCAGAGCCTGTCCCCCAGTTGTTCGTCTTATATTCTGGATGATGCCAGGCAATGTGGATGGAACAGCATGTGTGTTTGGGCCCATACTCCAGGAAACCCTCAGCTCCAGCAGGGACAGCTGATTGGCCACTGGTTTCTCAAGTTCAGGTGCAGGATGTCTGAGGGTGGAAAGCAGGGACTTGGCCAGGGATTGCCTTGTCAAGACTCACTGGGAGAGTGATTTTGGCTCAGTTTCCCAAGCCTTGGACATGGGTGCCCATCACGGTCTCCCTGGAGGAAGTCAGGCTCTGTATCCAGGGCCCACAGTTTCATAGCGATGATCTCTTGGTTTTGGATGGAACTGGACTCTGCTGCATCCTTCCATTCCTGCGTATTATGTAACCGGGCTTGATTCTCATAACCTTCTTTCGAGGAAAACAGAGAATCCAGGTGCATCCTGTTATGCAGTGCATCCCTGGCCCCAGCACTTCCCCTTTGATTCTCTGAGTGTATGAGCCAGGGCAGGGAACCTCCAAAAAGAGCACCAGATTGTGAGTCCAGGCTCCTGGGCTCCTGGGCTCCTGATTCCTGAGACTCCTAAGCAGGCAGGAACCCTGAGGATTCACATCTGCGTGCCAGGTACATGAACGGTCTCTCCCCTGCAGGTTCCAGTGAGAGGTCTGGACTCGAGTCCTTACGCTGTGAATCCCTGGGGCCCATGAAGGCTGAGGGGACTGAGATCCTTGTTGTTGTGAGGAGTGCTGTTCTGCATGCCTCCCTGGTCATTGCCATCTTCCAGCTGCTTGTGCTGACAGAGCTCCTGCAAACAAGTGGCAGGGATGGAAACATTCGCAACACACTCAGGACAACCTGGGGCATAGGGAGCTGGACTCAGGGGGCTGCCTGGTGACGAATAGGCTCACATGCCCACCCATGGTAAGGGCAGGGGTGCCACAGCCTGGGATATTGGCATCAAAGGCTCCAGGATCCTCTCCACCTCTCCCTGCTTCTCTCTGCATGCCAGCTTCCCTCCCTCAGGCCACCTTCCTCCCCAAGGCTGGCGTCACCTCTTCAGTGCCGGGAAGAGAAGGCTCCTCCTCCATTTCATGATGAAAGTGGTCTCAGGGGAGGCCTCTGACCTGGCCCTGGTGGTGGAAAGCCTCATCCAGCACACGTGGTTAGAACTGGGGGAGGAAGAGTTCCTTGAAGATGGGGATGCCCACTGCAGGGTTGTCTTCCCACTTTGGGGGTGAGGGGTAGATACACAGGGCTCGGCCGCATTGTCTGGGGTTTGAAGATCAGGTAACCGTGCTGGGATTTGAACCTGGGAAATCTGATGGAGCAAGCCCAGGGTCTTCCTGCCAATACTGCATGCCCAGACAGGGCTTTGGAACCGTGGCTGGCATGGGTGGGTAGATGTCTGGGTCTCGGGCATCCTCCGTCAGAGTCCTGGGCTGGGTGTCAGGAGGCTGTACTGGCATCTTACTTCTTCTCCACCTTGCTGGGTGACCTTGAGAGAGTCATGTTCCTTCTCTGGGTTTCAAGCTTCAAGCTCTTATCTGCCAAATGTCGATGAGCATCCTCATCCCTCCCACAGGCAGCGCGTGGAACTAATGAGATAATTCTATGAATGAGCTTTCAAAAGCTGAAAAGCCCACACAGATGTGAGGATTATTCTTATGATCCCAGGCCCCGCAGGATTAGCTTAAATTTATGGCAGCAGGAGGAGTGGGGAGTAACAGGAACATCCAGATGTCTAGCAGCCTCGCTCCAATCACGCAATGCAACCTGCTTTGCAGGGTGGCCCTCCGATTTAGTTATTTTTAACATGCGACTCATGCCAGGCTTCTGGAATCTTCTTTGGACTCTCTCTAACCTCTGTCCTCACTGTCTGGGGTCAGGAGGCCATGAGCTCCTTTCCTGGTGGCTTGCAAAGCTGGCTGCATGGCTCAGGTTTTCTGTTCCTTTCTTCTCCCTCAAACCACACAGTGAGGACACAGAGCTGATTCTTCTTGGGACAGCTGAATCCTGCTTGTTTAGAGTTTCCTGGGTGGGAGGGGGAGCAAGTACAGACTCCTAGAACCAGGAAGGATCAGAGGATTCCAGGGGAGGCCAGCGGGGCAGGGGCGTTCATGCAAAGTAGACGGTTGGGAAAGTCCCAGGGCAAGTGGGATTGAACGATGCTGTTTGCCCAGGAAGCCCCACTCAGAGTTCTACAGGGGAGGTAGCAGCCCCAATTTCCCAGTGGGTTCTTAGCCAGACTCCCCCGTGCCCTACTCTGGGTCCTGTTGAACACACAGTGTAGAAGGGCAATCAGATGTCCAGCCTGCTTCAGTGTTGACAAGAAACCCTGAGCAGTGCAAGTCGGGCAGAGCAGGAGACCCATTCCCTGTCCCCAGAAGCACCCTGCTCACGTCTGCCCCCAGGAAACCCTCCCTGTCTCCATGGGAGCCCAGGTTTCTTCCAACTCAGGGGTGCCATCAGGCCCCTCGGAAAGCCAAGAACACGTGCTTTCTTGATCAAATATCTAAGGCAAGGATGTGAGTATGGGTGTGATGAGAATTGTGGACGTGGGGAGGACTTTGGGGTTTCATTTTCAGACCAGAGGGAGTGGAGCAAAAGGACCTCTGGGTGAAACACCTGGGGCCCCTGCCACAAATGACTCCTGACTCACTGGGACCTGTTTGCGAGAGCCTGGCGTGTGCTCTGGGAGCCCGGCCCACACGTACAAGTCAAGCTTGAGAGCCGTGCAGGCGCTGTCCGAGGTACGATGTGTTCTCAGGCCCAGATGAGTTGCTGCCTGTGGCTAGGGGGCTGTGGTTTGCAGTCAGGAGGGGAAAGATAATTGCGGCTGCCATTAGAGTCCCTGCTGGACCCCTGCACTGTTCTGTGATATTTGTATGCATTTAATCACCTAGGTTCTCCCATCTCTGTGTTGTAGGAGCTGCCATTGTCTATACGGTATGGCAGAGCAGGAAAACAAGGCCACAGAGGGTTTGAGAACTTGCCCAAGGCTGCAGAGCTCAGACATGAGAGCCAGGATGGGTTTCTCCCAGCGGGGCTGGCTGAAGAACGCACACTTGCAAACCACAGTGCTCCGAGGGTTGGGAAATGCTACTCTGATGGGCAGGAACAGCCCTCAGCAGTCGCCTGGCCTACGCCCTTCCCTATGACTGACAGAGGACAGGCTCAGGGAGGGCACTGCACTGGCCAAGCTCAACAGTTTCCACACAAGACTCAGTGACATTGAACTTCCCAGCAACTGTGGGAATGGGGGGAGGAGCTTTGTCCTGGGATCAAAGTATAGCCTTGTTGCTTTTCTCCCCCACAGCAGTTCTGAGCCCAAGCTGGCCTCACTTGCCCTAGGGGGCAGCCTAAACCTAGCCCCATGCATTTGGTCCCACAACCCCCACCCCCACCCCACCAGGCCCCAGAGTGGAGCCACCTCCCATGCTGAAGAACGGAGTGGACTCTCCCAGACATATCTCCCCAACCCATGCCCCGCCGTTGACCCAATGTCTGCAAAAATGAAAAAACACCTGACAACCCCAGCTGAAACACTTTACAATCTCTCTCTGTGTGTGTGTGTGTGTGTGTGTGTATGATCAAATAACTTCCCTTGCAACCTCACCAAGCATTAAGATCCCAACTTCAATACGCTTTATCCATTAAGGGTCTTTCTGATTCAATAAATCAGGCCCCCAGCCCTCCGTCTTCCCTCCCTACTGGTGGGGAGGGCCTGAGCGGCTTCCAGGGCAGCCTGCATTAAGCCAGGCAGTGGACAGAGCTTTAATCTTGCTGAACACATGTTGAGAAGAATAAAACCAATTTTGTTGAGGAAAGCAAGGGCCACCCTCATCTGGAAATTAGCTCTTTGGGTAAGCTCTCCCCTCGTTTGGACCAAGGACTCTATGTGAACCTCACTGGCCAGCCCTGGAAGGTCCCGGATCCTTGGGCCTGCAGAAGGGGTGAGGGAAGGAGTCCTAGCGGGGGATCCCTGCCCCAAATCCTTTGATCCTCTCCATGCAGCCCAGAAATCAGCTCCAGCCCAGGCTGCCTGTGGATCAAGGCTAATCTGGGTGTAATTCCCTGCCCAGCTCGCCGCACCCTTAGCAACACATAAATACAGATTAAAGGGTTATATAAATGCAATTTTCTAATTAATCAGCGCAAATCCAGCTACTGCAGGGGACACACACTTTAGATTTCACGGGAGACGTTTTCTTCTTCACTTTGAGTCTACAAAACTCAAGTTCTACTCCCATGAGTTCTCGCACTCATGGCTGCGGGGTGGCTCAGAGCGGCAACAGCCCCCAGGAATGTGCCTGCTCCGGTGGCCCCCGCGTCCTCAAGTTCTCAGCAGCAGAGTTTGAACAGTGGACAATGGAAGCAGCCTGGGCTTGGGGTCAGCCAGGCCAGGCTTAATCCTGGCTGTGTGACATAGTTCAGGTTGCCTGCCCTCTCTGAGCTCCAGCTTCCTCCTTGTTTTAGAAAGGATGAAGCCTGCGTGTGGGGTTCTGGGAAGACCAGATGCCACGTTCGGTGGTGCACGGCATGGTGCCTGGTTAACTGTAGGATGCTGTTGTTTACCACTGGGGAGAAAGATTCTCCAAGGGGATGGCCAGAAACCTCGGGCCTTGGTTTTTGCATAGGATTCTGCGGTTTTGTGTTTGCTGTGGATCCAGACAGGGCATGAGCTACCAGGCATGCCGTGCCCTGCTCTCCTCACCGCCTCCCCAAACTACTCCAAGGTCCAAAGGAGGAACCCCAAGTGTTCGGCTATTCACAGAGCTCATGAGAAAACACGTTTCCTAAGACCATCAACAGTGGGACCAATGACCGATAATCACGGCCACGCCAAGTGCCAGGCGTGCCGACTACTTGGTCTCGGCATCTCCTTGTGACAGGTCCAGGGGCACACACCAATTCCAGTCCCAGTTTTTGGGCGAGGAAATAAGAGTTTAAAGCAGTTGGACAACCTGCCTTGTTTCAGAGAGCTTTCCTGCCCTCACTGCCATGTTCCTCTCTCTCCCTGTAGCGTGCCTGCCCAGGGCACGTGTGTGTGTGTGTGCATGTACATGTGTGTGCGCGTGCCTGCGTGTCCACTCGAGTTCCCACGCACACAGATGCACCCTCCTCCCATGTGCATCCACACCCACATGCCGGCCAGGAGGCCCAATGTGGGTGCCGGCTCCCCAGGGCCCACCGCACCCATACCCCTCCCTGCACAGAAGGAAACCCTCACCCAGGAGGAGCCTGGGAAAGAAGGTGCACAGGAAAGCATGAAAAGGATCTGTCTTGCTTTCTAAGACGGAAGATGTTGGTTGTTTCAGACTCATATCAGGGCCCAGTGAAGCCCCCCAGGCTGGTAGGTGGGAGAAGAGGGCCTGCAGACCCGCCTTGGAGAGCGCAGCCACAGGGACCCTACAGCAATCGGAAAACTGCCCTGCTCCAAATCATTCTCTGACTTCGCTTAGGCGTCGCAGGCCACCTCTGGCCGCATCTATGACTCTGACCATGGGCAACCCCTGGGCACCCCTGGCTTGCAGTGTCCCCATCTGCTTATCTGTCTGGAAGGGCTGTCATTGGGGCTCCACAGGGGAGCGGCCCGGAGCCCAGGCTCTGGGCAGCAGGTGAGACGTGTGTGTGTGTGTGTATGTGTGGGTGTGGGTGTATGTGGGTGTGTGTGTGGGTGTGTGGGTGTGTGTGTGGGGGGATGGTGTTGAGAGGATAGAGGAAGGGGCTCACAGACAGCAGGTGCTTCAGCAACTAGGGCAAGGCAAATCCAAGTTTTCCGTCTTGTCTGCCCCCCTCCCCCGCCCGCATCGTGCTAGAAACACCAGGGCTGGGCCTGCCCTAGCATGCTGGGTCGTGCCGAGTGCTGTCACTTTAAAAGTAGAGTGAAGTGTTATTAGCTGGGCTATTTTTTTCAGGTGTGTTCTAATTGTACTAATTAACTCTAAGGTAGATCTTAGCACTCCAGCCTCCATCGCTGCCTTCAAACGCCAAAACAAATCTTGCCATAATTACCAGCAATCCTTTTCATTACTGGCTGCCTAATTATCCTATTAATAGCACATCCTAAGAGACAGTATTTGCTTGGCAGGCAAATATTTGTTTTTAAATGAGCAAACACAAAGACAAACTGCTCTGTTTGCAGAAGGCTTCCAAAATGCAAAATGGCTTACATTCGTGGAAAAAATAATAATCCAAGTAAAACCAAATGCTTAATCCATTTGAAGCATTTGAGCATTTTGAGCATTTAAAATGTGTGTGGGTTTTTTTTTTTTTTTTTTTTTTTTTTTTTTTGGTTTGTCTCCAGGTTGGGTGCTGGGAGGACTCTTTTTAAAAACCTTTCTGTGATATGGAGTTGGATGCTTTACCGGTTGGGGCTAACCTTGGTAAAGAAGGCGGGATAAAAGCATTGGGGTGGGAGGGGCTAGAAGGGAGCTTACAGAGCCTGCAGCCCAGGAGTTCAGCTCCATCTGCCGACCCCAGTCACCGGGCAGGGGCTGCACCCTGGGCGTCTTCCCAGACCTGCTGCTGCCTCCCCTCTCCCCGCCTCTTCCTCTCTCTCTCTCTCTCTCTCTCTCTCTCTCTCAGTGTCTTTCCAGAGCTCCCCCGAGTCTCTCCCAATCTAATCCCCCAGTTAATGAACGAGAGGGAGGGAGTAAGTGCCCAAAATAATCCACCGATCTGTGACAGGGCCAAGATCAGCACCGGGTCAGCCTCTAGGGCTAAAGCACACTTAATTCAGCCTCCACAGTGAAGCTTCCTGTGTCAAGAAAATAACCGGGGCCGGCGCTGTGGCGTGGTGGATAAAGCCGCTGCCTGTAGTGCCAGCATCACATATGGGCGCTGGTTCGAGTCCCAGCTGCTCCACTTCCGATCCAGCTCTGCTGGGGCCTGGGAAAGCAGTAGAAGATGGCCTAAGTCCTTGGACCCCTACATCCAGGTGGGAGACCCGGAAGAGGCTCCTGGTTTCAGATAAATCCAGCTCTGGCCATTGCAGCCATCTGGGGAGTGAACCAGTAGATAAAAGACCTCCCTCTCTATCACTGGTTATTTAAAAAAAAAGATTTATTTATTATTTGAAAGAATTACAGAGAGAGGGACAGAGAGAGAGAGGGGTCTTCCATCTGCTGGTTCACTCCCCAGATGGCTGCAATGGCCAGAGCTGCGCCAACCCGAAGCCAGGAGCCAGGAGCTTCATCTGTGTCTCCCACATGGGTGGCAGGGGTCCAAACATTTGGGCCATCTTCCACTTCTCTTCCCAAGGCCGTTAGCAAGGAGCTAAATTGGAAGTGGAACAGCTGGGACTTGACCCAGCACCTAATCATTCTGCCTTTGAAGTGTTTCATTGCAGTGAACGTAAAAGGTCTTACCTCCCCATCTCCCCCATGCTGCGACCCCACTCCAGGCTTCTCCCGGGAGCCATAGCTTGCTTCTTCCTTTTGCTACAAAACAATGCTGTCACGTGACATGTAAGCTGGACCCATAGGGAACTGCTGACATGTGACTGCTGTATAACCTACCAAATGGCGTTCTCAGATGCTTCCGTTTAAGACACAGTTCTGCGTTTGTGGCTATGTTTAAGAAGAATGTTTTTAAAAGCATCTATAGAGTATTGTGTACGAAGGCGATGCCATAAGGTAGCAGTCTCCACAGATGGCTCGTCCAGTTACTGCTCCCTCTCCTGTTTACAAACACTGCGGCGTGCTGCAGTGCTGCCAGCCGCCCGGCGGGCCACTGCCTCCCCACCTCCCCAGTGGCGCCCCCGACCCAGGCCATTTCTGTCCCTCGGGCCCTGGGAGCTGCTCCGCTGTCTTGACTGTGTCCTTGCTCCTCCAGGCTGTGCGTTCCCACCCCAGCCATGAGTAACCATCTAACTAGAGAGCTTAAAATGTGGCCGGGGGGCTTGAGGACACCTCTGGGGCCGGGCCTCGGGCACAGCGGTTGAGACACCCCGCTCCGAAATCAGGGGGCCCGGGTTTCCGCCCTGGCTCCCCTCTCGACTCCAGCTTCCTGGGAGGCACAGTGAAGGCTCAAGCGGTTGAGTCCCTGCCACCCACGTGGGAGACCCGGATGGAGCTCTTGGCTCCTGGCTTTGTCCTGGCCCAGCCTGGCTGCTGTGGGCATCTGGGGGAGTGAACCAGTGTTGTGGGATGGGCGATCTCTCTCCTCTCTCTCTCCTCTCTCTCTCTGTCTCTCTGCTTTTCAAATAAAAGTTCAGAAAAAGAATACACCTCTGGCTCCCACTCCTACTTCACAGGCTCCCATGGAGGCACAGGGCTCCCCATATATGGCCACCCTGGGACCCCGGCTTTGCTTCCTGGAACACCTGTGGCTGGTCACAGAAGGTGGTCCATCCACGGTCCCTTGGTGACTGGGGACGATTCCTGCTTGTGGCTGTCGCTTTAAAAAGATCTGTGATGTCCTCCCGTGCTTCTCAGCCTTCTCGCCTGTCGAATGGGTCTGCTTTGTCTCGCTGCTGTGGAGGGCAGAGGATGTCCCCAGGGCACAGACGTCGGCCCTCACTAGGGATAATCGCGATGCAGTTTCGGCCACTCCAGAGCTGGCTTGAATGGCCGCAGGACTTTCAGCGACGCTCTGCCTGTTGGATGCAAGAGATGGCCTTTTCCCATGTTAGAAAATGTCAATTTTCATTTTTTGAGGTTTTAAGCTGAGAATATGTTTAAAATCAGGGAATAATTGGTAACAAACCCACACTAATTAAAAACATGTTGACACTGAAACACCCCACGGCATCTCTACGATCGAGTCCAGACTCCCTGGTGCATCGTGGCAGGCGGCTGAACACACTGTTTGTGTCGTACCTGGAATCGGAACACTCCTAATCCTATATATATTAATTGAATCAGAGTTTGACAATTGTTTTTCACAGCTTTTTTTTTTTTAAACATTCATTTTGAAAATCAGAGTTAGAGAGGGACAGAGGGAGCAAGAGGTCTTCCATTGACGGGTTCACTCCCCAAATGGCTGCAAAGGTCAGGCCAAGGCCAGGAGCCAAGAGTTTCATCCGGGTCTCCCACATGGGTGCAGGGGCCCAAGGACCTGGGCCATCCTCCCTTGCTTTCCCAGGCGCATTAGCAGGGAGCTGGATTGAAAGTGGAGCAAGCCAGCGCCGCAGCTAAATAGGCTAATTCTCCGCCTGCGGCGCCGGCACACCGGGTTCTAGTCCCAGTCGGGGCACGGGATTCTGTCCTGGTTGCCCCTCTTCCAGGCCAGCTCTCTGCTGTGGCCAGGGAGTGCAGTGGAGGATGGGCCAAGTCCTTGTGCCCTGCACCCCATGGGAGACCAGGAGAAGCACCTGGCTTCTGGCTTTGGATCAGCGTGGTGCGGCGGCCATTGGAGGGTGAACCAACAGCAAAGGAAGACCTTTCTTTCTGTCTCTCTCTCACTGTCCACTCTGCCTGTCAAAAAAAAAAAAGAAAGGAAGTGGAGCAGCCAGAACTCGAACCAGCACCTGTATGGGATGCTGGCACTGCAGGTGCCAACTTAGCTCATTAATACCACAGCACTGGCCCCTTTGCAGCTGCCTGAAGACATGTCCAGCACACCCTTTTGGGAGGACTCTGCATGACCTTGGCCGTGACACTTCATCCCCGACTCTTCCGCTTGTCCCTCGTGGATGTGCACTTGCTGTGGCCACTCTCTGCAGTCTGCACTTTGAGTCACCTCCCAGTGGACGGAGCCATGTGTTGAGACACTTCTTTCTGGGAGGGCCACGTGGCTGATACATTTTCTGAGACTTCCGTCCACAAATACATCAAACATTTGGGGTGGGGTGGGCGTTGAGGCTCCACTGTCAAGGCCCGGATTGGTTTGCCTGCATCCCCCATGGAGCGCCTAGGAGGTAGCAGGAGGTTAGCTTCCAAGGGCCGACACTTGATTGACAGCTGGCTTGAAATGATAGTAACAACAGCAAATTATGTCTTCAAAGTATTGTGAGAACCACAATGCTATGAGGTAATTATTTATCCTAATTTAAGATAAAATATACTTAAAGAAGCGCATGAAATATTCTTGTTATCAGAAGAGCAAAAAATAACTCAGGGGTAGGTAGTGTGGTGCAGTGATTAAGATGCTATTTAGGGGCTGGCGCTGTGGGGTAGGGGAAAGCCACTGCCTGCAGTGCTGGCATCCATATGAGTGCCGGTTCGAGTCCCAGCTGCTCCACTTCTGATTCAGCTCTCTGCTATGGCCTGGGAAAGCAGTAGAGGATGATCCAAGTCCCTGGGCCCCTGCATCTGTGTGGGAGACCTGGAAGAAGCTCCTGGCTCCTGGCTTTGGATGGGTGCAGCTCTGACAGTTGTGGCCATCTGGGGAGTGAACCAGCGGGTGGAAGACCTCGCACTCTCTCTGCCTCTCCTCTCTCTGTATAACTCTGACTTTCAGATAAATAGACAAATCACCTTTTAAAGAAAAGGTGCTGGGGCTGGTGCCATGGCTCACTTGGTAAATCCTCCGCCTGCGGCACCGGCATCCCATATGGGAGCTGGGTTCTAGTCCCGGTTGCCCCTCTTCCAGGCCAGCTCTCTGCTGTGGCCCGGGAGGGCAGTGGAGGATGGCCCAAGTGCTTGGGCCCCTGCACCTGCATGGGAGACCAGGAGGAAGCACCTGGCTCCAGATCAGCGCAGCTCCTGCCGTGGCGGACATTTGGGGAGTGAACCAACAGAAGGAAGACCTTTCTCTCTGTCTCCCCCTCTCACTGTCTGCAACTCTACCTGTCAAATAAATTAAAAAAAGAAAAAGAAAAGGTGCTGCTTAGGACACTTGTATCACCTGTTGGGTCCCTGGGTTTGAGTCCCTGCACCACTTCTGGCCCTCCTTCCTGCTAACGCACATCCTGGGAGGCATAGAGGACGGCTCAGGTACTTGGGTCTCTGCCACTCATGTGGGAGACCTGGATGGAGTTCTGGCTCCCAGATTAGGACTGGCACAATGGCAGCTATTGTGGGCATTTGGGGACCCAGCAGATGAAAATCCCTTTGTTTCCATCATTCTGCCTTACAGATATAGACAAATAAATGAAAAATTTTAAAATGTTCATAGGGAAATGGAATTGAGGATAAGCTTATTTTTGAAAGTTGGGGTCAGCATTGTGGTGCAGTAGGTTGAGACACCAGCATCCCATATTAGAGGGCTGGTTCAAATCCTAGCTCCTCTGCTTCCAATCCAGAACCCTGCTAATGCACTTGGGAAGGCAGTAAATGACGGCCCCTGCACCCATGTGGGAGACCGAGACAGAGTTCCTGGTTCTGGCTGTGGCATGGCTCAGACTCACTACTATGGCCATTGGAAAAGCAAACCAATGGATGGTTGATATCATTCTCTCTCTCTCTCTCTCTCTTGCTCTGCCTTTCAAATAAGTAAATTAATCAATTAAACATTTCCCCCAATTTATGCAGTCTTCTTTCTTTCTTTCATTTTTTTAAAAAATTTATTTATTTTTTAAAATTGTTATTTTTAAAAGATTTATTTATTTGAGAGGCAGAGGCAGAGAGAGAGAGAGAGAGGGAGAGAGAGG
Source organism: Oryctolagus cuniculus (assembly GCF_051225735.1). Classification (NCBI taxonomy): domain Eukaryota; kingdom Metazoa; phylum Chordata; class Mammalia; order Lagomorpha; family Leporidae; genus Oryctolagus; species Oryctolagus cuniculus. Next base: position 92,626,247 of record NC_142878.1, on the reverse strand, counting down.
TCTTCCATCCGCTGGGTCACTCTGTAGATGACCACAATGGCTGGAGCTGAGCTGATCTGAAGCCAGGAGCTAGGTTCGGGTCTCCCCCACAGATGCAGGGGCCCAAGGACTTGGGCCATCTTTCACTGCTTTCCCAGGCCATAGCGGATAGCTGGTTAGGAAGTGGGGCAGCCGGGACTACAGGCGGCAGCTTCACCCACTACACCACAACACTGGCCCCCAGTTTTTTCATAATTCACATTTGCCATGAACTTTTTGAATACTGCTCTTATCTGAAACTCTAGTTACATTGACCTTGAAGATGCAAAACCAATCTGTTGAGTAGGGAAATTTCTGAATTTACCTCCCTCATGACAACTCTGTAAAACATGATCCATTTCTTCTGGTATTTGGTGTTAAACCTTTTTTTAGCTTGAGTGCTCATGAGACATCTTCTAGTTCTTGAAATAGCAAAAGCTGGCTGCAGAACCAATCTGTACTCGCTAGGTATTGCTGCATCACAGGGAAAAGCAGCAGGTTTGTTTTGAGTTTGGGGACTTTTATTTACTTAGTTTTCTTCTTCAAGGTCCCTATGGGAAGTGGCCTATTTCCCTCGAAGATGGCATTGTAGCACAGCAGGTTAAGCTACCACCTGCAGTGCCGGCATCCCACATCAGAGAGCCAGTTCGAGTCCTGGCTGCTCCACTTCCCATCCAGCTCCTCGCTAATACACCTGAGAAAGCAGCGGAAGATGGCCCGAGTACTTGGGCCCCTCCCCACAACGTGGGAGACCCTGTCAGAGCTTCTGGCTTTGGCTTGGTAGCCCCAGCCATTGCAGCCATTTGAAGAGTGAACCAGCGGATGAAACAGCTCTCTCTATCTCTGTCTCTACAATTCTGCCTTCAAATAAATAAAAAAAGAAATCTTGAAAAAATAGAGTGGTCTATTTTCCAAAGGATAAGTAGATATAACCCTTCGCTCAGTTTTAAAAAGTTAGCTTAAAGTTTTGAAATTCTACTTACTTTCTTTTACGCCTACATAAATCAGGTTCACTCTTCGACGCATGGTCCTGCGAATTTTGACAAATGCTTGGTTGTGTCACCTCCTCAGAACTTATGCATTTGTCTTCAACCCCAGCACCGACACCTGCCATCATCCAGGTGACTTTTGAAAGAAGTATTATTCACTTTGGCTTTACATGATCACGCACTAGCATGGCATGTTCTGTGTTAGTGTCCAGTGCTGTGCATTCTAGCACCTGTGTAAGCCTTGTCACCCCAGGAAACCCTGGGTCGCCCCCACCCTCACCCGAGCAACCCCTGCCTTTTTCTCCTTCCCTGTCGTGTCCCACGGATGAATCCCGGAGTGGACAGCCTCCTGGGACGGGACTTGATCCGTGTGGATGTCTCAGGGAGACGTTGCGAGGCTGAGGTCAAGTCCGTCTGCAGCCACTTTCTGCTGGTGCCTCCCTCACAGCCTGTGACCCAGGTCAAATCTCCCCGACTGCTTAAAACATAAGCAGATGGAAACCAACGGCTGAACAGTCGTGTGCTCTGAGCATGGGCACTCCATTACACCATCCAATTAAAGGCTTTTCTCAACAGCCGGGTTAGCAAGTGAATATTCTACCTGTCTCCACTTTTCCACTTTTGTTCACTCTGGTTTTTTTTTTTTCCCTGAAGAGTGATTTGTATAGTATTTAAGTTTTACTGTTTTTAGGATGATCAAAATAATATGTGCTTTCTTAGTGAAATGTGGAAAAATCAGGAAAGAGGAAGAAAGCCAACCAGCGCCACCACCACACCACCTTCTCACCAGGAGCAGCTGTTGGTAATATCGGAGTGCGTTCATTTTGTGTTACCTTGAAGGATAGTTTTCTTTTTCCTGCTCAGTCTTGTGTTGTCCAAAGATACTTCATAAAGTTCATGGAAAAACAGAATGTAAAGACAACGTGGGGGTCGGTGCTGTGGTGTAGTGGGTAGAGCCGCTACCTGTAGTGCCTGCATCCCATATGGGTGCTGGTTCGAGTCCTGGCTGCTTCACTTCCCATCCAGTTCCCTGCTATGGCCTGGGAAAGCAGTAGAAGATGGCCCAAGTCCTTGGGCCCCTGCACCCGTGTGGGAGACCTGGAAGACGCTCCTGGCTCCTGGCTTCAGATTGGCGCAGTTCTGGTCATTGCAGCTCTCTGGGGAGTAAACCAGTGGATGGAAGACCTCTCTCTCTCTCTCTCTCTCTCTCTCGCTCTGCTTCTGCCTCTCTGTAACTCTGAGTTTCAAATTAAAAAAAAAGACAATGTGTATTTTCCATGAATACTTTGAAAACTCATTGTATAGAATTTTCAGTATTGATTTTTGTTTTTGCTTCACGTTAAATCACAAGCAATTTCCTATAGTATTAAATAAGTCTTTAAGACCTACTTAATGGCCTGAAAGTACTCCCACACAGGGATGTGAAATAGTCTACTTAACCAGGACCCGAGTGCTGGACATCGAGCCTGCCCCCAATTCTTCACCATCCTGAGTAGCTGTGGGTATGCTTGGCCCATTGCTGGTTTTTCCCTAGAAGGAGAATTATTCCTTAAGCAAATGTAAACATTTCCAGGGCTCTTGCTAGAGGTCAGTTGCTTTGCTGCAATGTTGGACTAAGACACAGTCTGCCCGGCCGCCGCTGCTGCTGACCCTGCTTTTGTCATCAAATCAGCCTCGCTAGTGTGCAAGGGGAGACATCCGTCTGGGGAACCACGCCCCGGGCATCTTCAGTAGTGAGGGGCGGCTAGAGCGTGGTGGGGTCAACTCCAGACTCTGTGCCCTGGGGGATCACAAGACACCCCAGCTGGAAGGGGGCTTGGGGACACGTGCTGACAGTCCCCTTGCAAGAGACGGAGGCGCAGTGCAGAGCCCTCACTTGCACCCTGAGCGCCCAGTGCTGCTGCCCTCCCCGGAAGTCGCCACTGTTCCTGGCTGCAGTGTTTACCGGGATGTGGGCATAGAGAAACCTACCTGCTTCTCTCCGTGGGGCTGTGCGCGCTGTGGCAACCGGCCGTACATGCCTGGGGTCACCTCCCAGACGCACACGTGCAGCCGCTTGTTCTTTCTAGTGGCTTCCTTGAGCCAACACCCATTTGGAGACTGCTTCGGCTGCTCTTGCAAAGGCAGAAGCTTGACTGAGGTGGGAGGCGCGGTTTTCCTGTAAGTGGCAGGCAGGCAGTGACGGGGAGCGAGAGTGTCTAGGAGGTGGGTCCCTCACCCTTCCTGGTGGCTCTCTTTCCCGGGAGATTGTCCCCACGTCCACGGCAGAAGCCAGCTCCCCACTCTCAGAAAGGCTGGACAGGGGGCAAGGGCGAGCATCTCCCTGTCCAGGCGTGAACCAGAAGGTGCAATGGTCACTGTTACAGCTCCCATGCTAATCGGGCGTGAGTGCAAAGGAGACTGGGAAATGTAGTTTCCAGCTGCAGGTCTGCAGGCCTGGGCCTCCTAAGAGAAAGGGAGCAACGGTTGTCAGGTCTGACTTCACGAGGGGCCCCAAGGACCCTCTAATGCATCACCAGCTGACCAGTGGAGGGGGAGGCTTGGAACCAGCGGTGGTCCAGTACGATTTCACGGTCATCTGTTTTGAAATGCTGGAAGTATCAATATTCTGTTCTATCTATCTATCTATCTATCTATCTATCTATCTATCTATCTATTTGACAGATGAGAGAGAGAGAGAGAGAGAGAGACCATCTGCAATGCCCATAACTCGGACTAGGGCAGGGCTGAAGCCAGTAGCTGGGAACTGAATCCAGCGCTCCCATGTGGTGGCAGGAAGACAAGTAATTGAATCACCAGGATGTGCAGTAGTAGGAAGCTGGAGTCAGGAGCCGGAGCCGGGAATCGGACCCAGGGACTCTGATGTGGGATGCAGGTGTCTTAACCACCAAGCTAAACACCCACTCGCCACCGGCATTCTTCAGAACTTGTTCTGAGAGGAGGGGAGGAACCAGAAGAATGAGGAGAGACCCCCGCACCCCCCCTACACACCCCCCCGCCATGGGCTGTGATTCCTCTAGGCCCCCTTGTGCAAGGCCCTGGGCGGTGAGCACACTGTAGCTTGGTCTGCTCAGCCTCTGCTGCAGACCCTTCGGGCTGCAGAATCTGTGCTTACTGGGGTCTGGCGTTGAGTTTTCAGTCCACGGGGGGAGGGGGGGGAGCAGAGACCAGAGTGATGTGTGTGATGGCGGGCGCTCTCCCAGCGGGGCGAGGCAACTTAGAAGGAAGGGCCCCTGAGAGGGCATGGCTGGAGCTGGTTATAGCTACCTCGTGCAGAAGCCCTCGCCAGCCTCCACTCTCAGAAAGGCTGGACAGGGGGCAAGAGCGAGCCATCTCCCTGTCCAGGCGTGAACCAGAAGGTGCACTGCTCACCTGCCTCCCTAGAGCAGGGTCAGGAGACACAACTCCCAGCTCCACCACTGCCTAGCAGAGTTCTTGTTCAAGACATTCACGGGGCTGGCGCTGTGGCGTAGCAGGTAAAACCTGCAGTGCTGGCATCCCATATGGACGCTGGTTCAAGTCCTGGCTGCTCCACTTCCGATCCAGCTCTCTGCTATGGCCTGGGGAAGCAGTAGAAGATGGCCCAAGTCCTTGGGCCCCTGCACCTGTGTGGGTATAGCTCCTGGTTTCAGATCGGTGCAGCTCCAGCCGTTGTGGCCATCTGGGGACTGAACCAGCGGTTGGAAGGCCTCTCTCTCTCTCTCTCTCTCTGCCTCTCTGTAACTCTGCCTTTCAAATAAATAAACCTTTTTTTTAAGACACTTCATTTTTCCTAAGCCTCTGTCTCTTCATCTATAAAATGGGATGTCCCCAGGCGAGAACCTCAAAAAGTTCACTGAAGAATGTGCATCACGAATCATTCTGCTTGGACCTCAAAAAATTGTTTTGCACCAAAATAAGCGTATTTTTAAATTTCATTTCTGTGCAGACTTTTTGAAGCAACCTCATATATGTTTGCCTATATGTTCTCCCAGCCCACATCTTGCTTTTTTTTTTTCCACGCTGCAATGAGCAGTTTTACATTTGGTTCAGGTCTTCTATGGGTGTCTGTGGCCTTTTGTATTTTAGAAAACCTTTGCCTTGCGTGTCCTGTGTTTTCTGGAATTTTTGTCTGAGCATAAAATGAGAGAGGGCTTGCAAAGAGCCAAAATGGTGCTGGCCCTGGGAGAGCCACTGCAGCCCCGCTGGTGATGTTGTCAACACTGGAGGCATTTGGACTGGGGGGCGGCTTCCTCCTGGCATAGGAGAAATGCGCTGAAGTGCAGAGCTGGCCTTGCTCAGGCGCGGGCTGCCTGGCCAAGTCCCTCTCAAGTCTGGTCCTCACGCTCCGGACAGGGACTCTTCAGCCTGCTCAGCTGGGTGGGCGCTGAATAAGACCGAGAGGACGGAATAGGAGAAGGGCGAAGGGCGCTAGATGTGACATGGGCGACAGGGACGGGACTGGCTCCTCTCCGCCCTCCCCCCACGCACCTTCCACGACACCTGCAGGCTTTGCTTCCCAGCTCGCTGAAGCGCAGGTGAGCGATGCGGGCAGGTGTCCAGGCGGGTGGGGACATTCAGGGACACTTCCCAGGTCGTGCTTCCCTCCCGGGGGAGGAGGGGGGTGTGTCATTAGGTCAGGAAGACAGGGGGACCAAGCCTTCCAAGGGGGCTGCACATGACAAGGCAGGAAGTGGCTGGCAGGGTGGGGTCAGCTTAGCATGACCAGTTTGAAGTTGAAGTCTTTTTATTTTTTTAAAGGTTTATTTATTTATTTGAAAGGCAGAGGCAGAGAGAGAGAAAGTCTTCCATCTGCTGGTTCACTCCCCAAATGGCCACAACAGCCGGAGCTGCACCAATCCGAAGCCAGGAGCCAGGAGCTTCTTCCAGGTCTCCCACTTGGGTGCAGGGCCCCAAGGACTTGGGCCATCTTCTGCTGCTTCCCTAGGCCATAGCAGGGAGCTAGATCAGAAGAGGAGCAGCTGAGACTAGAACTGGCGCCCACTGGGATGCAGGCACTGCAGGCGGCAGCTTTACCTGCTACGCCACAGTGCCGGCCCCTCAAGTTGATCTTACAGCTTCACTGCTTTGGACTCACGTGTGCAAAAGCGCTCAGCCAAGTTCCTGCCTCTGCCGTCAGCTACAAGGGCCTTGACCTCCTTTATGCTTTGCTCTTTAGGGAAGGAAACAGGGCCTCCGGTGAGGCGACAGCCAATCTCTGTCCCCGCGCTGCACTGCAGGCAGATCCGCCTCCCCAGTTGGGTGTTTTCCTGGCATTGAGTCTGTCTTCCTCAGGATCCTCTGTCCAGGATTGGCGAGGCGACCTCCACAAAGTCTTTGCTTGGAGCAGAGCCGTCTTCACTGTCACGGGGCACTGACACTTGGCACCGATGTCACCCCAGTCCTCAGCTTGTGTGGAGAGGGGACAGACAGCTTGCAACAAGCCAGAGGTCTTTCCTCACTGCCCAGAGCTGACCTAGCCGATTGCAACCCCCTGGCTGTCCAGTGCACACCTTACGCCTGCCTGGGGCCCAGCCCCGGTCTTATGGGTAAGCACCGTTACTCCGAGGTTTTATCCATGTCCCCTCAGCACTGGCAATTTTGCTGCCCGCTGGGTACCAGGCTGAGGTGTAAAAAAAAAAAAAAAAAACAAAAACAAAAACAAAAAAAACCTCTGGGAGCAATGCATCCAAAAAGGAGTGTGTGACAAGTTGTGTCCCTTGGTACGCCCTGTGCTGCTCACAAATGCCAGACGGAGAGGGAGAGCACTCCCAGGGCTGCGGGGCCCTCAGGGCACACGGAGGCTGCTCAGAGCCAGACCACAAGCCACACCTGGGTCCCCAGAGTCTGGGGTGGCTGGGGGGTTGGGGAGGGGAAGGGAGAGGGAAGTTGATGGAGAATTAGCAGAGGGGGCAACTGACAATCACAGAGACATGGAAAGAGAGACGGGGGGTGGGGGGGAGAGAGGGAGTAGGCACCATTTCCAGGCTGAGCTGGGCCCAGCCACAGCTGCGGTGACAGCCCAGAAGGAAGTCCCCTGGGCTACGGCAGGCGCTTCCCCACTGGGGTGGAGAGGGAGGCGAGAGGCTGCACACCAGGGTGCTCCAGGACCCCTGTGCCCTGCGGCCCTCGGCCTTCGCCCAGCAAGCATTTGTGGGTGTCTCCTCAGAAGGATGGCGCAGGACACCAGCTAAGCTGCGGCTGGCGGACAAGCAATGACCGGGAGGCCAGGCTGCCACCGAGGCAGGCTCTGGGGGAGGGGTGGGGCCCCATCAGGGCTCCTCCCAAGCCTGGTCCCGCCTGCCCATGGCCTCAGTTTCCCCATCTGGAGCAGGAGGAAGTCAGGCCAGGGAGAAGGCCCTTGAGCCCTGTCTGCAGCTCTGGGCTCCCGCGTGGGTTCTCAGGTCAGCAGAGGCCAGAGGCTGGCCAGGCTGGAGCCCAGCCCCTGCCTCCCCCAGCCCCTCTGGGTCCCTGTCCTTGCATTTGCAGCTCCACCAAGCACCTCACAGAGCCGGAAGGGGTTGACCTTCGGGGTCACGAGTTACATGCGCCCCGCCCCCCACCGTGTTCTTAGAAGGTGCACACTGAGCACATGGCCCCCAGTCTCAGCCGCTTGCATCTCCACCCCGGCTCTGCCACTTCCTCTCGGCGACTGATTGAACTTCCTGTGGTCTCAGCTGTCCCATTTACAGACGGCGATCTGTGCCTCGAATCACAAGGCTGTCGTGTGGGTTAGAGAAGATGAGAACACGGAGAGCCCTCAACCACTGTTCTCCGTCAGCCTGGCCAGCGAGTGGGGGTGCATCCGTGCAGGAAACACAGGCGTGCACGTGCCACGTGACAGCTCCAGGAGGCCGAGGAAGTGGATGGCAAAAGCAAAGCTTCCGTTCTAAGCTCCTCTTCCTTTCTCGTCCACAGGAGAGCGCCGTTGCCGTCAGAAGTTTGTATTCTCCCAGACTACTTCATGTGTACAAAAAGCATGGTTTGCTTTATGTTTACAAAATAGCGCCTGTATTTGTTGCATTGTTCTGTAATTTTTTAAATTAAGGATTTTTTGGACTTATTTGAAAGGCCGAGTTACAGAGATACAGAGAGACTGATCTTCCATCCGATGGCTCACTCTCCAAGTGACTGCAATGGCCCTGGGCTGGGCCAGACTGAAGCCAGGAGCCCAGAGCTTCTTCTGGGTCTCTCACGTGGGTGCAGGGGCCCAAGCACTTGGGCCATCCTCCACTGCTTCCCCAGGCCACAGCAGAGAGCTGGATCAGAAGTGGAGCAGCCGGGACATGACCAGTGCCCTTACACGGGATGCTGGCACTGCCAGCGGGGGCTTTACATGCTACACCACAGTGCCAACCCTGCTCCACTTCTGATCTGTCTCCCTGCTAATGTTCTGAGAAGGTAGTGGAGGATGACCCTAGTGCTCGGGTCCCTGCTGCCTGTGTGAGAGACTGGGATGGAGCTCCTGGCTCCTGGCTTCATCCTGCCCCCGTCTCTGACAATGCAGGTATTTGGAACGTGGACCAGCAGGTAGAAGATCTCAGTCTCTCTCTCTCTCTCTCTCTCTCTCTCTCAATCTGACACTCTGCCTTTTGAATAAACAAATATATGAATAAATAAGTAAAAATTTGGGAAATAATCTATTTTTTCATTGACACAGATTGCCTCCGTGACTTGAGAGGACTTTAAAAAGTTCATGGAAAATGGAATAAAAAGTAAATTAATTTTGATGCAGAAAATTTTGAAATCCATGCATACAAAGGGTCTTCAGAAAGTTCATGAAAATGCATATAATGAAAAAACTATGCATGGATTCCAAAATTTTTTGCACCAAAATAAACATCTTCAATTACATTTTCCTGGCCTTTTAGATGTGCCCTCATATAATCAAATGCCATTTAGTTTTTGGCTTTGCTTTTTCAAAGATCTATTTACTTATTTATTTGAAAGGAAGAGTTACAGAAAGGGACAGACAGAGAAAGAGAGCGAGAGCGAGAGAGATTTTCCATCTACAATGGCTGGGGCTGGGCCAGGAGGAAGCCAGGAGCCAGGAGCTTCTTCCAGGCCTCCCATGCAGGTGCAGGGGCCCAAGGACTTGGGTTATTTTCGACCGCTTTCCCAGGCTACAGCAGAGAGCTGGATGGGAAGTGGAGCAGCTGGGACTGGAAGTGTTAAACCGCAGACAGACCATCAGCTAGGGCTCTTTTTTTTTTTAAGATTTATTTATTTATTTGAAAGTAAGAGTTACACAGTGTCGCTCCCCCTCTTCGTGGAGGAACGACACAGGACCCTGCGCTGTTCTTTCGTCTGCTCGGCCCTCCCCGGGTTTGCTGCTGGTTCTTCCTGGGTTGGCTACTGTCCCTTCCACCTCCGTGGAAGGGCAGTTCCCCCTGGCCACATTCCCCACTTCCGCAGGGGAGCGGCACACCGCCGGCCGGCTCTCTCGGGGGCTGCACAGGTGTTCCCCTTAGATGTTCCCCTTAGATGTTCCTGGTGCATGCCGTCTCTCTCCTCCTTTATAGTCCTCTTCCACCAATCCCAACTCGGCTGCCCACACGCCGAGTACGCTGCTCTCCTCCAATCAGGAGCAAGTCCTACAGTTTATTGGTTGAACTGGAGGCAGCTGCGTAGAAGCTGTTTTCTTCTCTCCCAGTGCCATATTGTGGGAGAGCAGATGCATAGAATAAGTCTTAATTCCAGTAACTTAGTCTAGTCCGAATTGCTCCCCACAACACAGAGAGAGGAGAGGCAGAGAGAGAGAGAGAGAGAGAGAGGTCTTCTAATCGCTGTTTCACTCCCCAATTGGCCGCAACGGCTGGAGCTGTGCTGATCCAAAGCCAGGAGCCAGGAGCTTCTTCTGGGTCTCTCACACGGGTGCAGGGGCCCAAGGACTTGGGCCATCTTCACTGCTTTCCCAGGCCACAGCAGAGAGCTGGATCAGAAGTGGAGCAGCTGGGATTCAAACAGGTGCCCAATGGGATGCCGGCACTGCAGGCGGTAGCTTTTCCCGCTATGCCACAGTGACAACCCCAGCTAGGGCTTTTTTGTACAGCTACTCAGGGTGTTCTTACTGATGCAGGTCCCAGTGGAAGAGCACCCTCCTCGGCGTGCCTGTAGCCCCTCAGTTGCAGCCAGTGGGGCTCACCTCTGCGTGTCCGTCCAGGGGGATCCTAGGCATTGGCAAACAATCATGCATACACAAGAGTGTGTGTGCACATGTATTTTTTCAACTGGGAATGCAAATGGAAGCCCACGGTACACACCTCAGCTTTTTTGCTTAGCAATATGTTTGGCAGCCGGAGGTTTCCTGGTATCTCTTGGCTGCACCGGATTCCAGCGCCCAGCACCATGGAGACGCCATCATCTATGTAAGCAGCCCTCTGCAGATGGATATTTGGGTTGTTTCCAGTCTCTTTTCACATAAACAATGCTGCAATAACTAAGCTTACAGAATTGTTTTGTCTGCTTGAGTGGATCTGTAGGACAAATTTGCTTTTTTTTTTTTTTTTTGATTTATTTATTTGAAAGGCGGAAACAGAAAAGGAGGGAGGGAGGGAATCACGTGTTCCGTGTGATGGAGACGGCTTTGTGGGACCCTGCATTGACTCTCAGGTGTCTACCCAGCCATTCCCTGTCCTTTATTGCATAACCCTTGCTCCATCTACATCTGTTTCTAGACTTTTCTCTGGGCTCCAACCAGCTCTGTTTATTGACGTGCTGGCACAATTGCTTTAACTCTCCAGGATTTCTACTGTGTCCCGCTACTGGTAAAGCTATATTCCTTCACCTCTACACTTTTTCAGAACTTTCGTGTTGTTGGCTGTTTATTTTTGTCATGGGCATGTTATATTCCCATGTCTATTTCCCCCAAATTGCTATTGGACATTACTCTAAAATTACAGATTAACTCAGCAACTATGACGTTACTAGAAGGAAAATATAAGTAAATAAACACTGCAAGACATTGGTGTAGGCAACAATTTCTTGGATAAGACCCCAGAAACACAGGCACCACAAACCAAACTAGACAAAGGGGACCCCAGAAGCTTCTGCATAGCAAAGACAACAGTCAGCAGCACAAGGAGACATCTGATGGAATGGGAAAAAATATTTGCAAGCTGATGATCTGAAAACGGATTAGGATCAAGGATTTAACAGGAACTCAAAAAACTCAACAATAACAAAACCAATCCAATTAAAAAACAGGGCAAAGGACCTGAAGAGCTAGTTCTCAAAAGAGGAAGTGCAAAAGGCCAACAAGTAAATGAAAGAATTACTCAGTATCATTAGCCATCAGCAAAATGCGGAAGCGCCCCATGGTATCTCCTCACCCCTCTTAGAGCAGCTATTGTCAAAACGGCAGACGGCAGCCATTGCTGGCAGGGGTGTGGGCAAAGGGAGCTCTAACACACTGTTGGCAGGAACGGACCTAAGTGCAGCCACTGTGGGCAGCATTATGGAGATTTATTTTTATAGATTAATTTATTTATTTGAAAGTCAAAGTTAGAAAGAGAGAGAGTCTTCCATCCACTGGTTCAGTCCCCAAATGGCTACAATGGCCAGAGCTGCACCTATCCGAAGCCAGGAGCCAGGAGCTTCCTCTGGGTCTCCCACGCGGGTGCAGGGGCCCAAGGACTTGGGCCATCTTCTACTGCTTTCCTAGGCCATAGCAGAGAGCTGGATGGGAAGATGGGAAGAGGAGCAGCTGGGACTCGAACCAGCACCCATATAGGATGCTGGCGCTTCAGGCCAGGGCGTTAACCTGCTGCGCCACAGTGCAGGCCCCTGGAGATTTTTTTTTAAAAGATTTATTTATTGGGGCCAGCATTGTGGCATAGCAGGTAAAGCCGCCACCTGCTATGCCGGCATCCCATATGGGTGCCGGTTTGAGTCCTGACTGCTCCACTTCAGATCCAGCTCCCTGCTAATGTGCCTTGGAGGGCAGCAGAGGAGGGGCCAAGTGCTTGGGCCCCTGCATCCATGTGAGAGACTTGAAGGACGTTCTGGGCTCCTGGCTTCAGCCTGGCCCAGCCCTGGCCCTGTGGCCATTTGGGGAGTGAACCAGTAGATGATCTCTCTCTCTCTCTTTCTCTCTCTCTCTCTCTCTCTCTGTCTTTAAAAAAAAAAACACATACAGCATGCCAGCGTTGCTGACAGCACCTCTACCTGCTATGCCACAGCACCAGCCCTTGGAGATTTTTTTTTAAGCTAGAAAAGGAATTTTCATATGACCCAGCAAGCCCACTATATACCCAAAAGACATAAATTCATTGTATCAAAGACACACCCTCCACCACGTCTATAGCAGCACTGCTCACAATTCCAAGATGTGGAGTCTACCAAGGCGCCCATCATCAGATGAATGGATAAAGAAAATGTGGTATAAATGCACAGTGGATTACTCTGCAGCCATAAAAGGAATGAAATCCTGACATTTGTAGTAAAATGGATGGAACTGGAGGAACGCATGTTGAGTAAAATCAGACAAGAAATAATACGGTAAATATCGCATGTTGTCCCTCATGTGTGGGAGCTGAAGATGATCAATCAATCAATCAATCAAACCTGTGTGAACAGAGAGTGTCGATTGCTAGAGGCTGGGAGCATTGGCAGCAAGAGAGGAAGTTGTATTAAAAACTAGAAGAAGCAGGGGTGTGGTTCATGAACGCTGACCGATAATATCATATCAATATAAGAGGCTGGTGATAGCGGAAGCTGGGTGCGGTTTATTGATTGTGACAAGTGTACTAACTTAAGATGTTAATAATAGGGGAAGCTGGCTGCAGGGTATAGGGGAACTCTGCCTATTTCACACCTTTCATTTTGTAAAGGTAAAACTGTTCTTTAATAAAATGTTTAAAAAAAGGAAGCCACGGACTAACTCAGAATCGACATCCCGCTGACGGCTTGTCTTCCTGTCCAGGCACACAGGACGTGTTTCCATAGGTTCAAGTTTTCTGTTCTGTGGTCCAGAACAGAAATTTCCCAATTCAGTTCCCACACACACATCACCCTTAGGTGTTGCTTTTCCATCAGCTACTGACGCTCAAACTTGGAGAGGATTCGCCTGCTTTTAAGTCTGGAGCTTTCTTGTTGTGAGACACTGGGAGATGGCCAACCCGGAGCCCGCTGGTTACTAGGCAACAGCCGTCTGACCACATGACATTAGGGCTTCTGGCTGTGCACCTGACTCACCTCTCCCACTGCCTGCCTGGCTCTTCGCAGGCTCTGGATTTGGGGTTCTGGTCAGGCAATGTCCACACTCTCGTCTGCTCACATCCTTGTTACGTCCCGTCACATGCAGCTCTGCCCTGTGCCTGCCTCCCCTGCCTCTGTCCCTCGGCTGCTTGCTCGGGAGAATCCCACTACAGCCCCTCAAGCCCAGTCTCCTGACACCACCCTCCATGTCAGCCTGCGTGGAGGGCTGCACTCAACATGGCCCAGGCCCGCCCCCAGCCCTGGCCTGCTCAGACCAGAGCTCCCGAGCCTGGGCCCCGCGTCTGGGCTTGGTGGCTGCAGGTGTGGCTGCCCCAGCAGCTGAGCCTCGGACGACGCAATGTGACCCTGCAGAGGGCCCAGTGCCTGCGTGCCACACTGAGGAATGGAAGAAGACAAAGTGGGGAGAAGACGGCAAATTCCTTCCGCTTCTTCCCTGCCGACTGCCTACCCCCAGGAGCAGCGTTCCCCAGGGCTCTTTTGCAGGCTGCTGTGACAATGTGCTGCCAACACGGGAGGGCTTAAGATGACAGGACTTTATTCTCTCTCTCAGTCTTGGGGGGTCCAGGAACCTGAAACCAAGCTCCCTGGAGGGTCGAGGGAAGATCTTCCCGCCACCTGCAGCATCTGAGGGTGGCCGGCAGTCCTGGGCCCATGGCAGCCCCATGGCAGCCCCCACCTCTGTCTTCTCATGGCCCCAACCTGTGGGTCTGCACCCGAGTCCCTACAAGCACATGGGGTCGCCTTAGGGCAGGCCCACCTTCTTCTTCCATCTGCAAAGAATTCTCAAAGCCGATCGCATCTGCAGGTTCTGTTCGGACACGAACTGGGGGTGGGGGGTGCCATCCAACCCAGCACATCTCCCTCCTCCCTCCCCTCCCTGCTGTCCCCTTGTTCTCGCTGTTGCCCCCTGGACTGTACCCTTCCCCACGAAGCATTAGCGTGGAGGCTCTGTCACGGGCTCTCTTTCAGGGACTCCCGGGTGAGTCTAGAAGAACAGCAGTGCACACAGATGTGAATTCCAGCAAGGAGCCTGGCAGGTGCACTCGTGGTGTCTCTCTCCTGCACGGACCTTTATTACACCTTGATCTTCATGTTAGGTTCTGTGCGATCATGAGAAAACCCAGACGGGAGATTTGGGTTAGCCTAGAGTTCCCCCTACACACACACTGTGCACTTAGGAGCTGTGCATTTTCTTTTAAAAAATTTTTATTTATCTGAAAGAGTTAGAGAGAGAGGTAGAGACAGGTTCACTCTCCAAATGGCTGCAACAACTGAGGCTGGGCCAATCCGAAGCCAGGAGCCAGAAGCTTCTTCCTGGCCCCCATGCAGGTGCAGGGGCCCAAGGACTTGGGCCATCTTCCACTGCTTTCCCAGGTCATCAGCAGGGAGCTGGGTTGGAAGTGGAGTGGCCAGGTTTCAGTCCTGCACCCGTATGAGATGCCGGTGCTGCAACCGGGGCTTTAACCCACTGTGCCATAGCGCCAGCCCCTATGCATTTTCTTATAAAATCTAGTCACGAGGAAAAAACCGTGAGGAGGCTGAGGGAGGAACTGAGACATGAAGGAAGCTGGATGCGGAAAATGACAAAAGATCTTTCCAGTCTGGGGACCAAGGGCTCGGAAAAAGCTCAAAGTCGGCCCAGTGCAGGTGGGAAAGTAAGGCTGAGGATGCGCACCAAGACCTGTGCTGAGGCCCGCAAACCCCTGAATGGGTCTGGGACGCACGTTCCAGAGGAATGGGAGCTGGAGGGGCAGCTGGAGAGGATGCTGTGTAGCTGAGAACAGAGAGGGTGTGGCTGGGCAGCATCCAGAGGAGCCCAGCGGGCGAACACGGGTGGGGGTCTGTGCTGGGCAGTGGCCTCTCCAGGAGCCCAGCTCTGGCGAGGGGGGGGGGGTAGGGTCCCTGGAGAAGCCGGGCGGGAGACGAGGCCTGAGTGTGAGCAGAGCATTTTTCGGAGGACGACGGCTTCCTGAGGCTGGAGGTCAGGAGTCAGAAACCTTTCTACCCGAGAGCTGGTTTTACAGGGTAGAATTAATTAGCTCATTAATGATTGCGGCAGATACTAATTGGGATGCACCCTCGGTCGCTCATGGGCTCAGCAGAGAACCAGAAAAACAAGCCAGGTCTCAGGGAGCTGAGGTCCGGTGTGGCAGGCAGCTCAGGAACAGTGACCGTCACCAAGAAGTGCAGGGAGCTCCGGGCTATGCCACAGGGCACTGGGCACGGGTGCAGGGCGGGCGTCCCAGGGTCACCACAGTCAGCTGGAGGGTTATGTGGAACTGCCTTGATCACGTTGTTCTTCCGGGAAAATCACCCTGAATCCGAATGCACTTTCCCACCCAGCCCTGCGGCACGGCCCCCAGAGGCGGAGAGCGGTTGGTGTGCACGGGGACAGGCACCAGCAGTGCAAGGCTCGGCCTGGTCTCAGCTGTGCCGCAAACCTCAGGCGTCCGTTCCCCTCCCTGGGTCTTGGTTTTGTCGTCTCTCTGGAGAGGAGTTTTCCATCTTCTGAGACCAGGTTGGTCCTGTGGATTTCTACTCTGCAGTTGGGTGCTAAACACTCAACACCAAACATCCGTGTGGACACATCGGGACACCCTTGTTGGAGTGCATTCCCAGGGACCCTCCTGTGACTTCCCCCACACTCTCCACTTTCACTGACTTGGCCAACGGCTTTGGGGTCTGTGGCTCCAAAGGACAGAGCTGTGCCCCAGCTATGCTGTCCTAAAATCAGGGGAAGGGACCTAGAAGTTCCTTCTGGTCTGTGCACAGAATGCACCAGCCCTATGCAGGGGTCTGGGAGGAAGCTCTGTGCCAAGGGTCCCCCCACCCCCACCCCGAGTCATGTCAGAGTCCAGCCTGCACGAGGGGGACTGCCTGACAGCCCCCTGCCTGCCCTCGCCCACCAGGGCCAGCACCATTCTCCCCAGTCATCACACGTGTCCCCAGGGGCCAGCTGGAAGCCACACAAAAGAGCCACCTTTGCGGGAGTCTGCCAGGCCTGGATGCCCCTGCGAAGTGAGGCCCTGAGAAGCAAGTGTGCCTACTCTCTGCCGCCAGCAGCGGTTGCAGGGCCTGGCGCCCTGCAGAGGGAGGACAGAGGGACACTGCAGGACTTGCTCTTCTTCCCAAGGGATCTGCCACGGTGCTCCCGTCTCTTCCACCCTAAAACAAGTCAGAAAAGCCACAAAGAAATGAAAAGAGAAAACCATCGCCCAGTGCTTGCTCTCCACATCTCCTTCCAGGGTCTGCCCTTTCCCTCTCTTTCCTGGATGGACTTCGGCAGAGCTGTGTGCACCGTGCGTCTGCTCCCCCACCACCTCCACTCCCTCCTCGGCCCACTGCCGCGTGGCCTCCAGCCCCCTCCCCACCAAGGCCACGCCACCACAGTCACCAGCAACTTTCCAAGGTCAGAGCCACGGGCAGCTTCTCCGTTCCACTCCTCCGGGCCCACCGTGCTGCAAGTAGCCCCTCTCCTGCGCCAACACCACTTTCTCTTGGGTTCCAAAGCATCATTTTTATAAAAGATTTATTTGTTTATTTATTTATTTTTATCATTGACAGGCAGAGTGGACAGTGAGAGAGAGAGACGGAGAGAAAGTTCTTCCTTTTCCATTGGTTCACCCCCCCAATGGCCGCTGAGTCTGGCGCACTACGGCCGGCGCACCGCGCTGATCCGAAGCCAGGAGCCAGGTGCTTCTCCTGGTCTCCCATGGGGCGCAGGGCCCAAGCACTTGGGCCATCCTCCACTGCACTCCCAGGCCACAGCAGAGAGCTGGCCTGGAAGAGGGGCAACCGGGACAGAATCTGGTGCCCCAACCGGGACTAGAACCTGGTATGCCGGCGCCGCAGGTGGAGGATTAGCCTATTGAGCTATGGCAGTGCCGGCTATTTGTTTATTTGAAAGTCAGAGTTACAGAGAGGCAGAGACAGAGAGAAAGAGAGAGACAGACAGACAGACAGACAGAGATCTTCCAGCTGCTGGTTCACTCCCTAAATGGCCACAATAGCCAGGACTGGGCCAGGCCAAAGCCAAGAGCCAGGAGCTTCTTCTGGGCCTTCCACGTTGGTACAGGGACCCCAGCACTTGGGCTGTCTTCCACTGCCTTCCCCAGCCATTAGCAGGGAGCTGAACTGGAAGTGGAGCAGCCGGGACTCGAACAGGCACACACACTGGATGCAGCCAGCGGCTTAACCTGCTACACCACAGCAGTGGCCCCCATAGCACCATTCCTTATTGGGTTTCTGCTCCTCTGACTGCTCTTCAATCTGTCTTGCTGGGCTCCCTGCCTACAGACCCATATTTTCAACTCTGGTTTATATTGCGTCATATGGACATTGTGCATTTGTTTCTCCGGGTTTTTAGGGAACAGTGTCCATCTCGGCCCACAGCGGTTTGCACAGGGGCTCAGCACATCCTGGTGCTGGGGGAATGAATGCAGGGGTGAATGAACAGGTGAGCGGGGGCACGTGGCACTTCCATCAGGTTTCGTCCCATGAAAGGGGTGGAACCAAGGTCAGCATTGAAAGTGACAGCTCGCTCACATGTTAAGCACTCGGGTCTTTCTGGACATGGCAGAGGAGATACATAAGAAAAAAGCTCACGATGGGCCAGTGCTGTGGCGTAGTGGGCTAAGCCTCCGCCTGCAGGGCCAGCATCCCATATAGGCGACAGTTCGAGTCCCAGCTGCTCCTCTTCTGATCCAGCTCCCTGCTAATGCACCTGGGAAAGCAGTGGAAGATTGTCCAAGTACTTGGGTCTCTGTACCCATGTGGGAGACCCAGAGGAAGTTCAAGCAGTAACCAGGGCAGAACCACATCAGGACCATGCCTCAGTCCTGCTGGATTCCAGAATCTGTTTCTATCCTGCCCAGGAAGCCATGACTGGGAGAGGAAGGGGAGAGATGGACACACAGCTGGCCATCAGAAGAGAAGGAGGGTAAGACACAGGAGGAGGGCAGGGAGGTCAGGCAGAGAAAGGGTCTCTGGCCAGGGGAGAGAATCAGGATGGAGAGGGGGACAGCAGCACTGCTACCGAGAAGAGGAAGATGTGGTGGGCAAGGCCCACGCAGACCTGTGACAGCAAAGCCCCTTAACGTCATTGCAAGATTGCATCAGCCATAGCCGCATGGCCGCGGGTCTCTCTTCACCGTGCGTCTCTGGTTTTTGTCTCTGCAGCAGCAGACCCTGCTGGACGGACAGGTTGCAGCCAGCTCCCAGGCAGAGGGGGTGGCCACCACCTTGGGCCCTTTGTGCTTACATGTGGGACCCTGCTGGCTGCACCTTGGCGCCTGGTATCTCTTTGCACAAGGCCCTCTTTCTCTCTGTACCTCTGACTACTAGCTCATACCTGGTGCCTAATAAGTGCTCAGTATGATGTTTTCTTTCATGCACAAAGGCAAGAATGAGTGGGAAAGCACAAGTCTGCTGGCAAGGGGGCTTACCACTCCCCTGGGGGTAGGGGACAAAACACCAAGAGACGGATCACCAGCGATGATTGGCGGTCCTGCTCTGTTTCCTACTGGCTCCCCTATCGCAGAAAAGAGTTCCATCATGAAAGAAACCAAGAGCTCAAGAGAGAGCCAGTCCATGCTAAGTCATCATTACCTTATTCATTGTCTACCACAAATGTGTCAGGAAGAATCAGTCGGAATACAGGCAATACACACGACAGAGGGCTGCGGCTTTTTTTTTTTTTTTTTTTTTGACAGGCAGAGTGGACAGTGAGAGAGAGAGACAGAGAGAAAGGTCTTCCTTTGCCGTTGGTTCACCCTCCAATGGCCGCCGCGGCTGGCGCTGATCCGAAGGCAGGAGCCAGGTGCTTCTCCTGGTCTCCCATGGGGTGCAGGGCCCAAGCACTTGGGCCATCCTCCACTGCACTCCCTGGCCACAGCAGAGAGCTGGCCTGGAAGAGGGGCAACCGGGAAAGAATCCGGCGCCCCAACCGGGACTAGAGCCCGATGTGCCGGGGCGCAAGGCGGAGGATTAGCCTAGTGAGCCGCGGCGCCGGCCTGGGCTGCGGCTTTGTAAATGCTTAGTGCGTGCTGGTGTCTTAGCACCTGAGATAGGAATTTAAACGGCCTGCGTGCATATACGTCTGCCTTCGTCATCGGACTGCAAGCTGCTCCTCAGAGCCTTGCGTCCTAGTGGTGATTACAAGGATTATTCTTTTTTTTTTTTTTTAATGATTTATTTATTTGTTTGAAAGTCAGAATTACACAGAAAGAGGAGAGGCAGAGAGAGAGGTCTTCTATCCGCTGGTTCGCTCCCCAATTAACTGCAATGGCCAGAGCTGGGCTGATCCGAAGCCAGGAGCCAGGAGCTTCTTCCAGGTGTCCCACATGGGTGCAGGGGCCCAAGGACTAGGGCCATCTTCTACTGCATTCCCAGGCCACAGTAAAGAGCTGGATCGGAAGAGGAGCAGCCGGGACTCAAACTGCTGCCCATATGGGATACCAGCACTGCAGGTGATGGCTTTACCCACTATGCCACAGCACCAGCCCCTAAGGATTCTTTCTGGAGCATTCTGGAGCCAGACTCCCAAGGTCCAGATCCCAGCTCCACCACTTGTCAGCTATGCGACCTCAGTTCCGTGCTCAGCAACTTGGTGAGAACTGGCATCGTAATAGCACCCACCTATTTTGTTGAAGTTTCTCTTTTTAAAAAAGGTGTCTAGGCCGGCGCCGCGGCTCACTAGGCTAATCCTCCGCCTAGCGGCGCCGGCACACCGGGTTCTAGTCCCGGTCGGGGCGCCGGATTCTGTCCCGGTTGCCCCTCTTCCAGGCCAGCTCTCTGCTGTGGCCAGGGAGTGCAGTGGAGGATGGCCCAGGTGCTTGGGCCCTGCACCCCATGGGAGACCAGGAAAAGCACCTGGCTCCTGGCTCCTGCCATCGGATCAGCGTGGTGCACCAGCCGCAGCGCGCCGGCCGTGGCGGCCATTGGAGGGTGAACCAACGGCAAAGGAAGACCTTTCTCTCTGTCTCTCTCTCTCACTGTCCACTCTGCCTGTCAAAAAAATAAAAAAAAAAAAAAGGTGTCTATATTCATTTGAAAAGCAAAGTGACACACACACACGCACAGAGAAAGAGAGAGAGAGAGAGAGAGAATCTTTCATCTGCTGGTTCACTTCTCAAATTCCTACAACCACCAGGGCTGGGGCAGGAAAAGCCAGGAGCCCCGAGCTCCATCCTAATTTTCCTCTAGACATCCAAAACTTGAGTTGTCACTCGCTACCTCCCAGGATGGGTATTAGTGGGAAGCTCGACCAGAGCAGACACAGGATTCGAACGCAGACACTTCCACAGGGGCTGGGGGCATCCCACGTGGCATCCTAACTGCTGCATCACGGCGCCCACTCCAGTAGAGCCAACAACAGTCCCTATCCTTATTAGCATCATCTCGTGTCCCTCGTATGCAAGCATCATGTCCCGCACTCAGTAGGTCTTCAATAAATGTTTGTGAGGCAGGAAACAGAAACTGTTGCCTGTGTGTGGAGTTGAAAGCTACACCATTGCTGTTAAACACTGATTTTTGTAAATCCAACAACAGAACACAAAGGCAAGAAAAAGAAAGTTCATGGTCAAGGAACTGGGAACACGTGTGCTTGCTCTGATGCCAGCATAAACAAGAGTAGCAATCTCTGGATCTGAAATGCATCCCGAGAACAGTGATGGCTGTAGATGGCTGAGGGGAATTCTGAGCGAGGTGCCTGCCCTCACGGCCATTGCATTGCACTTACATTACTGCTGTGGCCCTGGCCGCAGTGTGTGCCCCTGGCAGTTAGGGAGGGGGATTTGCCAGGATGGAAGCAACCAGGAGGGCCATCAGCAGGAGAGCCCCGTGCTTTAGGGCGCAAGGAACAGACTCAGTCCGCGAGCTGGCCTTGCAAATGCCCTGGTGTGTGGAGATGGAGAGGGACACTGGCTCCCGTGGCTCCCAGGAGCAGCCACCTGCAGCAGCCCCTGGACCCCAGGCTCCACCAGCAGTATGACTATGCCTCTCTCTGGCTCTTCATGTCTATCTCCTGGTCTCACTTGGTAGATTCCCCGAGTAAATTCCAGAGAGGGGAGTCTGGGGGGTACCCCCAATCCCAATTTCACCCCATTCTCCGCCCCCTTGCCCTTCCCCTCCAACATTCAGTCGGGAAAGGCCCTGGCTCAAGACACAGCCTGCCTGGTGGCTGCTTCCCCTTGGAGGGGCTGAAAAGGGTCAGGGTCCCAACAGGGGTGAGGTGACGCATCTCTGCCCGGGAGCGGCTCCACTCCTCTGTGTGCCTCTGCTTCCGTCCAACTCCCTGTGCAGCGCTGGGTGGTGTGTGCCCCTGTGACTCCAGGCCTGCCCGGGGCTGGCCCCCTCACCCGTGCACCCCTGGACCTGTGTCTCCTCAGCCCTGTCCAACGACATGGAGCATGTGGGGATTTCAGCCAGAGAATGCGACACAGGCGTGCAACTGACAGCTACCTCTGCAGTGGGGTGGGAGGCGCCATTTTCATCCCAGACAGGCTCCAGGAAGCAGCTGGCTGTGGCTGAGGCTGGCTCCCCACGAGCCGCACACACACACTGCACCGTCACACTTTCCCACCTTAGGGAAAGAGAGAGCCTATCTTGCAATGCGCGCTCCCATGTTGATTATCACTGGGACGGCGCCGCCTGCTGACTCTCCCGAGTGCCTGGGAATTCGTCAGCGGTCTTCTCCCGGCTCCTCCCCAGCAATCCGGGGCACAGAGCTAGACAGTGGGGGCTTGCAGTTACAGCGAGAGCACCTCACCTGACGTGGGGAGAGAGGCCACTACCAGCACCCCTAATTTCAAGAAGCAGGTGGCATGATCCGGTCCCGTAGGCAGTGTGACACAGGTTGGGGAGGCCCCGGTGAGACACAGCAGATCTGGGCTCCGGGATGCCCTCCTACCACCACCCCCCGTGGGCTGAGGAGGAGCCAGGTGCGCAGCCTGGGGGAGGTGGGGGCAGAAGGAAGCGCCCCTTCCCACCCTGCACCATATCTCTGTGCCTATGCAAAGAGAGCTGCCTGGGACGCCTTCCATACACACTTCCGGTTTGCTCTCCTGTGTGTCTCTTCCAGTCATTGTTCTCATTATCTAAAAGGTAAAGTCCATTGTTCCTTCCTTCATCAGGTGTGGATTGTGTACAGGATGCATGCCAGGCCCCATTGAGGCACTGGTCTCCCTCCCATGCCCACGGGCTGGAGGGAAAGGGTCAGCCAACCAGCAGCCACCATGGGCGTGATGGGACCAGCATGGGGAGGAGGAGCTACCCTCGAGACACCAGGGGCCATGATTTCAGCCTCTGCTCCTAGGGGCCCTGGAAGGCTCCCCACTCAGCGCAGGGGGCCCAATGCCAGCCATCCCTGCCGGCTTGCCTGTCGGGAGCCCACAGAAGTGCCTGAGATCCGGGGAGCCCAGCACATGGGCTCCGAAGGGAGAGACAATGTGCAAATGGTCCATTAAATGCCTACAAAATGTGCTATTATGTCAACCAGTCGGCTGCGGCTGCACGCGACCCTTCCACGCTGGAATGGAAAATGTATTTAATGTGGCATGTGGGGAATTGAATGGGTTTGATATGATTAGGGGTGAGGCCGCCCAAGAGTGCCAGAGGCCTAGGAAAACTCGAAACCAGCCCTGCGGGGGAGCAGCACAGAGAAGAGGGAACGCTGAAGATAAAGACCAGCAGGTGCGGCGCTGGAGATGTAGGGATCAGCACCCCCTCCTCCCCCGGCCGTCCCCAGAGAACCTGGTGGGGGTAGGGGGGGTTGGGGGTACAGAGGCCAAAGATGCAGGGCAGGCAGTTGCGGGCCACCCTTGCCAACCCCTGAGACAACCCCTGCACCAGCCTTTCCTGCCACCCCAGAGCCTGAGCCGCTGCTGAGCGCCTGGGGCGGGCGCGGCCCAAGAGCACCAAGGTTTGCTTTCCTCTCCAACTCCAGATGGCCTATCTGGGGACAGCCGAGCCCCTGGGTGCAGGCCGCTGCCGTTTTTGATGAGCACTGCACATATGGATACCGAAACATCTGGAGCGGCCATGTGCTGCGCTGGGCAGGCCAGCCCCAGCGAGCCAATCCGCAGCCCCCCGGCGCTGGGAGGCTGTGCGCCCCAGCCAGCGAGCGCGGATAAATTATTCATGACCGAGTTATTTGTGGTGTAAGGGGGTCCATCAGCTACTTTGATTAAAAATCCAATGAGTAATGAATATGCAAACGCCAGCGACTGCTCCCAGCAACAGATTTGTCAAATTGTCTATACTTCACCAAGATAAAGGGAAATCTCCCGGGGTCCCGAAATTGAAAAACCGCACCGTCAAATCTCAGCATTATCTTAATTATCAAATCTCCTTGGCCGTGCAAATACCCCGCATGAAGCTGAACAGGGTGACGGCAAAGATGGGGCGAGAGAGAGAGGAGAGAGAGAGATGTTTGTCTCCGAAACCGGGGGCCTGGGACAGAGGGAAGCGATTTTAATTCACATGGTGACTCCACAGCCATTTAATTATTTTAATTAGGCTTAATTAGTGGTAAATTTACAATGATATGCTTGATACCTGGCATTAAATCTTTCATGCATAAATGTTTTGTTAAAATGAGAAGCAGGCAAGTGGCATTTCGCCAGCAATTACTGCTGAATGCTCTAATGAAGGATTAGGCTCCGCGGTGATTCATGAAGACAGGCGGGCTCCACACTTGTTTGCAAGGCGCCCGTGCGCCATAACTCACGCGCTCCTGCTGCATCTGCACCGTCGGCCTCGGATCGCGGAGGGGCTGGGTGGTGGCGGCAGTGGGCCGTTGGGGGTCCTGGCTTAGAGCCCCGAGGCCCCTCTTTGTGTGAGGTGAGGTGGGGGGGCTCAACGTCCCCCGCCCTGAGGGACTTCCTCTGTGGTCATCAACAACAGCAGGCCAGAGGTCCCCTGTCACCCAGGAGGGTGGGTGCCTGTTGGTGACCCTGTCACGGTGTTCCTTGGGCATGCTGTATGGGCCAGCCCTTGACCAGGGGCCCCAAAGGGCCAACGTCATGCGGCCTCACTCTGTACTGTAGGTTTGGGGAGCCAGGTCCACCTGCCTTCCCCAATTCTTTTCTTTTTTTAAAGATGTATTTATTATTTGACAGGCAGAGTTACAGAGAGAGGTAGAGACAGAGAGAGAGGTGTTCCACCTGCTGGTTCACTCCCCAGATGGCTGCAACGGCCAGAGCTGCGCTGATCTGAAGCCAGGAGCCAGGAGCTTCTTCCAGGTCTCCCACGTGGGTGCAGGGGCCCAAGGACTTGGGCCATCTTCTACTGCTTTCCTAGGCCACAGTTAGAGAGCTGGATCAGAAGAGGAGCAGGCGGGATTAGAACCAGCACCCATACGGGATGCCGGTACTTCAGGCCAGGGCGTTAACCCGCTGCGCCACAGCACCGGCCCCAATGCCCTCCCCATTTCTTCCTGCCCAAAGGCCCAGTTTCTGCCTGTGTCTCTCTACCTGAACTTCCTCTACCAGGATCCAGGACCTGTCCCCAATCCTGCTTAATCAGCTTTGGCTGCCTCTTCTTCCCCGAAAAGAAAATCCAGTTACCTCCCCTTCTGGGCTCCTCCACACCCTGTCCCATCTCATGAGCTCCAGTTCTTCTCAATTCAACATGGACACCTCTGGCTGTGACTTAACCATGGCTCTGAGAGTCCTGGAGCTGGGTTTTTAAACTCATTTTGACTTCTTAGTCTGCAGAACCACATTTCTTGGTTTCAAGATTTTCCTTCCTTCCTTCCTTCCTTCCTTCCTTCCTTCCTTCCTTCCTTCCTTCCTTCCTTCCTTCCTTCCTTCCTTCCTTCCCTTCCCTTCCCTTCCCTTCCCTTCCCTTCCCTTCCCTTCCCTTCCCTTTCCCTTCCTTTCCTTTCCTCCTTCCTTTCATTTTTAAAATTTATTTATTTATTTGAAAGGCAGAAATAAAGAAGGAGAAGGAGAGAGAAGAGAACTTTCCATCTGTTGGTTTACTCCCCCAAAAGGCTGCAATGGCCGGGGCTGGGCCAGGCCGAAGCCAGGAGCCAGGAGCTGCTTCCAGGTCTCCCATGTGGGTAGCAGGGGCCCAAAGACTCAGACCATCCTCTGCTGCTTTTCCAGGTGCATTAACAGGGAGCTGGATCTGAAGTGGAGCAGCTGGGAGTCGAACTGCTGCCCATATAAGATGCCAGCACTGCAGGTGGCTACGCCACAGCGTCAGCACCCCCCCCCCCAGAATTTTCTATCTCAGCTTTCTTGTCCTTCATAAGAGAAGACATGATTGTCCTAAAGAGGCTCCTTTTATTAAAAAATACTTTTATTAGCCAGTGCCGCGGATCACTAGGCTAATCCTCTGCTTGCGGTGCCGGCACACCGGGTTCTAGTCCCGGTCGGGGCGCCGGATTCTGTCCTGGTTGCCCCTCTTCCAGGCCAGCTCTCTGCTGTGGCCAGGGAGTGCAGTGGAGGATGGCCCAGGTGCTTGGGCCCTGCAGCCCATGGGAAACCAGGAGAAGCACGTGCCGGCCATGGCGGCCATTGGAGGGTGAACCAACGGCAAAGGAAGACCTTTCTCTCTGTCTCTTTCTCTCACTGTCCACTCTGCCTGTCAAAAAAAAAACTTTTATTCTTTTGCTCATTTCAATGGGCATTTGTGCAGCCAGGTGGATAAGTCTCTTCCCAGCAGTCAGCAGGTACATCCACTGGATTGGAAGCTTCGTGCCTCATTGATCTTGATTTTTTTTTTTGAGCTCTAGGCTACCATAGTGCTTAGCACACACAGGACCTGCAGAGAATCTTCAAGGACGATCACTTCTTCGTGGGAGCACCACCCAGGGTTCTGTCTTTGTGAGAATCCGTCTCCCACTGCTGTAGCTCTGGGACAGCCAGTATTTGTATTTGATGGCTGGGGAAAATGCACATCCATCTACCTGTGATTCTATTTATCCCAACAGGGCGGTTGGCCCCCAAGACCCTGCCCTGCACTTATCCTGTGGTTGTCTCCTTGAAACAGTGGCATCATTCCAGGATGTACTGTGTTCCTCTGAGAAGCCGGCCTGGCTGATCGGTTGGGATGGGAATTGGAAGCCTTGGCAAACTGCCTGAGGCAGTGGAGGAAAGGAGAATTTTCCAGAAGAGGGAGGAGCCTCATCCTCTAGTGAAACATTGAATGGTCTTTACCCTTCCGTCTACAGATGCTGTCTGTTCCATTGGCTGACTTGACTGTGTTGAGCCATCCTTGCCTTCCAGAGTTAAATCCCCGGTGAACGTGGCACATGGTCCTTTAAACACACTGTTGCCTTTGATCGGCTAGTACTGTGTGGGGGATTTTTGCGTCTAGATTCATCAAGGCAATTTCCTGTCCTTGTGGTTTCCTGGTCTGGCGCTGGCATCATGGTAAAGCTGGCCTCACCGAGTCTGGCAGTGTTTCCTCGCTTTGGGGGAAGGATTTGAGGATTTGGCATTAGTTCATCTTCACATGATTGGCAGAGTTCAGCAGTTGAGTGCTCAGGGAGACTTTTATTACTAACAGTCTCCTGTTTGTGCTGTGGTTCTCCTCAGACTTTCTGTTTCTTTATGGTTCGTCTCAGCAGGTTGTATTTTTTTTATATATTTTTTTCTTCTAGGTTATTCAACTTGTTACATATCTGGCCATTTTGTGATCCTTTGCATTTCTGTGACACTACATGCAGTATCTCCTCTGTCACTTACAGTTTTATTTGACTCTTCTCTCTTTGTGTCTGTTAATCTACCTAAACTCTTGTCAATTTTGTCTTTTTTGATTTTGATTTTTTCTGTTCTTCTAGTTTCTATTTCATTTACTTCTACTCATAAATTTATTATTTCATTTCTTCTGCTAACCTTGGGCATAGCTTGCTCTTTTTCTAGATTTTTCCCTTTTTGTTTCATATGGGAGTTTATTGCTACAAACTTGCCTCTTAGAACTGCTTTTGCTGCATCCCATAAATTTTTGGTATATGGTATTTTCACTTTTGTTTCTCTCAAGACTTTTTTTAATTTCCCTTTTGATTTCTTTTTTGATGCACTTGGTTGTTCAGTAATGATTTTTATTGATTCTTAGTTTCATACCTATGTGATATAGTTGAGAGAAGAGGTTGGAGAGAGGAGGGTTTGAGTGTGTGTGTTCTGCAGGAGGTGATTAAGTCATGAGGGCCAAGTCCTGTGAATGGGATCACTGGCATTAGGAAGGGACTGGAGGGAGCGGGCCAGGCCCCTTTCCTAACCCTCCGTCCCCTCTGCCATGTGAGGACGTGAGGACGTGGTGTTCCAGGTGCCGCCTCGGAAGCAGAGCACAGGGCTTCCCCTGAGGCTGCACACTTGGTCTTGATCTTGGACTTCCAGACCTCCAGGACCACAGGAAATAAATTTCCCTTTTTTATAACTGACCCAGTTTGTGGTGTCTGTTGTAACAGCAGGAATGGACTGAGACACCTGCTATCACTTATCCTTTTTTTCCTTCTGTGTTATTAATATTTTCTTTATCTGTTGAGACCCAACATTGGATGCAAGAATATGATTTTCATATCTTCTTGATGAATCAACCTCGTTATCATTATGCAATGACTTTCTTTGTCTCTTATCACAGTTTTTGACTTAAAGTCTATTTTGTGTGATGCAACTATAGCCCCCACACCATACTCTCTTCCTGTTGGCATGTGCATGGAATATCTTTTCTCACTTCTTCACTTTCAGCCCATGGGTAGCCTTAAAAGTCTTTCATTTCTCCAGAGATGACATAAAAGTGACCAACAGGCCCTGAAAAGGTGCTTAACATCACTAGTCATCAGGGAAATGCAAATAAAACCCTCCGTGAGAGAACAGCTCCTGCTTAAAGGGACAGCTACTGCTGAAAGAACAGGAACTCACAAGTGCTGGGGAGGGCGTGCCGGGAAGGGAGCCCTTGTGTGTGTCTTGCTGGGGGGATGTGGATTGCTAAAGCCCTTATGGAAAACAGTATGGAGGTTCATAAAGAAATAAAAGGTAGGGGCCGCTGCTATGGCACAGCAGGTAAAGCCACTGCCCGCAATGCCAGCATCCCATGTGGATACTGGTTCAAGTCCCAGCTGTTCCACTTCCAATCCAGCTCCCTGCTAATACACTTGGGAAAGCAATGGAAGATGGCCCAAGTCCTTGGCCTACTGCACCCACATGGGAGACCCAGATGAAGCTCCTGGCTCCTGGCTTTGGCCTGGCTCAGCCCTGGCTATTTTGGTCATCTGGGGAGTGAACCAGCTGATGGAAGATCTCTCTCTCTCTCTTTCTCTTTCTCTCTTTCTGTCTCTCCCTTTCTTTCAGTAACTCTGACTTTCAAACAAATAAATAAATCTTTAAAAAACACAAGAAAAACAAACTAAAAAATATTGAAAGCAGAACCACTACCTAAGGCAGCAATCCCCCTTCTGGGTTTACACCCAGAGGAAACGAAGTCTCCATTTTGTCAGGCTGTCTGCCTGTTCATGTCCAGCAAAGCATCATCCATGATAGTCAAGACATGCAAACAGCCTGGTGGCCAACACTGGATGCAGAGACAAAGAGACTGGCCTTCGAGAAGGGGGAGAGGGCCTGGCCCTTACCAGGCATGGATGGACCTGGAGGACATTGTGCCAAGCGCAATAGGACAGACACAGGCAAAAACGGGATGCGGTTCAAAAGGAGTAGGCAGAGAGACTCTAGGTAGTAAAAGGATCAGAGCAGAAGTAGAAATTGTGATGTACTCTCAAGCGACGCACAGGGAAAAGTGTGATGTGTGTGAGTGGGTGCATGTGTGTGAGTGTGTGTGAGTGTGTCCTCATGCGATGCACAGGGAGAAATGTGAGTGTATGTGTGAGTGTGTGTGTTAGTGTGAGTGTGTCCTCATGTGATGCACAGGGAGAGGTGTGAGTGTGTGTGAGTGTTGAGTGTGTATGAGTGTGTGTGAGTGGAAGTACAAAAAATTACACTCACTATAATGAGAAGATCTTTACATTATGCTCCACGGTTTTTTAAAACCTGGAACTGGAAGTATAAATGTTCTTAAAAATATGAATATAAATACAAAAAAATCACTAAAGCAGAAAATGACTGTTTTTGGGGTGGCCATTTGGCCTGGTGGGTAATACGCTGCTGTGTTCCATAGTGGAGTGACTACTTTTAATTCCTTGCCCCAACTCCCAGTCCCAGCTGCAGGCCAAGGCAGACTGTGGGAGGCTGCAGTGGTGGCTCAAGTCATGGGGTTACTGCCACCCACATGGGAGACCTGAATTGAGTGCCTGGCTCCCGGCTTCAGTTGGACCTGCGCTGGCATTTGGGGAGTGAACCAGCTCATGGGAGACCTTGCTCTGCCGATCAGTCTATCGATCTATTGATATACTTCTTTTTCTCTGCTTCTCCAGGAGATACATGAATACAAATTTTTAGAAAGGAAAGTGATTGGGGCCAGCGCTGTGGTGCAACAAGTAAAGCTACCACCTGCGACGGTGGCATCCCAAATGGGCGTTGGTTCAAGTCCTGGCTGCTCCACACAGCTTCCTGCTAATGGGCCTGGGAAAGCAGTGAAGACGGCCCAGGTGCGTGGGTCCCTGCACCTGCATGGCAGATTCTGATGAAGTTCTTGGCTCTTGGCTTTGGCCTGGCCCAGCCCCAGCTATTGTGGCCATATGGGAGTGCACCAGTGGTTGGAAGATGTCTCTCTCTGTCTCTTCCTCTCTATGTGTAACTCTTTCAAATACATAAATAAATAAAAAAAAAGAAAGGAAAGTGACTGTCTTTAGATTTGGGGAAATCAGAGCTAACGGGTACCCTGGGGCAGGGGGCTGTAACTTTTTTTTTTTTTGCTAAAACCTTGTGCAACTATTTGACAGCTTTAGTAACAACAATTCCATGATCTTGTAAAAAAGGAAAATGCAATTGAAAAATGAATGACAGCAGGATTTGCAGTCCAGCAACTTAGGCAGCCAAGCTCTGGCCTCTATTTCCTGGGTAACCCTAGGCAAGTGCCTCAGTTTCCTTGTCTGTATAACGGAGACCTCACTGTTTCTTTCTGGTGGCTGCCCTGAGATTTCTGCCAGATAATAAATCCAGAAGCAGGTTTTCTTTCTTTTTTTAAGATTACTTATTTATTTGAAAGTCAGAGTTACACACAGAGAGAAGCAGAGGCAGAGAGAGAGAGAGGTCTTCCATCCGCTGGTTCACTCCCTACTTGGCTGCAACAATTGGAGCTGGGCCAATCCAAAGCCAGGAACCAGGAGCTTCTTCCAGGTCTCCCACGTGGGTGCAGGGGCCCAAGCACTTGGGCCGTCTTCTACTGCTTTCCCAGGCCACAGGAGAGAGCTGAACCAGAAGTGGAGCAGCTGGGACTTTAACCAATGCCCACATGGGATGCTGGACTGCAGGCCGTGGCTTTATCCGCTACACCACAGCACTGGCCACCAGAAGCAGGTTTTCGCCTGGAGGGTTCTGGACCAGTGAAGCCACCACAATTATGAATGTCTAACCTGCTGCTGGGTTTGGCCAGCCGTGTGTCTTTGTGCATTTTCCATGGGGATGTTTAAAAAGACACACCCCTGTGGGTCGTGAATGTCTCCTTCTGGGACAGATTACCACATTAGAAATACCAGCTCATCTAGGTGGTTCGCACAGCAGCCTCCAGGTGCACCTGCTGCCCGCTACAATACTGCTGAGAGCCGTAGGACAGGCCCAGCCCCAAACACAGTCCCGAAGGCAGC
This sequence comes from Oryctolagus cuniculus, assembly GCF_051225735.1. NCBI lineage: Eukaryota > Metazoa > Chordata > Mammalia > Lagomorpha > Leporidae > Oryctolagus > Oryctolagus cuniculus. The sequence goes on along the minus strand of NC_142878.1, from coordinate 92,595,335 downwards.
CCGGGGCAGCTGTGGCTCTTCCACTCCCTCCCAGCCTGCACTCTCCTCAGTGCCAGTCCCCACCCCAGACACCCTATGTCCCTGTCCCCACCGCTTCCCCCAGCCCCTAGTTCTCCCAGTAAAACCCACTCTCAGGAGGACCAGCAACCTCGCCACACCAGAGGGACAGCGCTGGCCACCAGCAGCTTCCGCCCGCGGCTCCTCTCCCTGGGGAACGCAGACTTGAATATAGCGGAAGCTAAACAAGAAAATGTCTAAAGGCGAATTAATGCAGAAACCGGACATCTGAGGCATGTGTCTGGGGACACAATGACTTCCAGCTCTTCTAAAACCCTGTCACACACACAAGTCGGACTGGAGCACCTGTTCCCATCTGACGGGCAGTATTCTGAGCCCCCGGGGGCCCACACACTTCAGGTCAGTGGAGTGCTAGAGCTTCCAGGAGGTCTTTTGGGGCACCCTTCTCTACCTGGCTTCCCAGCATCCCTTGGGCTGTGGACACGCCATGCCCATGACGACTTCTCACTCCGACATCCAGTACCACATGACGGATAGGTGTCTCCTATGCCCAGCTTTGGGGGACACTGAGCTTGCTGGGGTTCTGCAGGCTTCTCTGCTGTAGGGCGCTGGGGGACCTGTCACCTGTAGCACGCTCTGCTTTTCAAACCCACGGAACCCTAGGGTGCTCTTCGGTGGTGGGGGCCTGTGGGATTGGGGCTGGGAAAGCCCTGGCTCTGCAGAGTGGGTGGTGTTGGGGGACTCCTGAGCGTGCAGGAGCCGACGCCACAACACTCCCAGGAGCCACTTGTGCCCACCCCTCCCTAGCTCTGCTGTCATGCATGTTGCACAGGAGTTGAACTTGGCTGCAGTGGGAGTGCTGGCAGCGCTGAGACTGACAAGTGCTGCACACTGGGCTCACGAGCTCACTGCTCCGGCAGAGGCAGCAGGCGGAAGCCCCCCGGATGCCAGACCTGGAGCGAGCCATCCTGCCTCTCTGGGGCCTGCTCCCAGCTGTGAGGAGTTGAACTTGCAGACTCAGCAGCCCTTCTCTGCTTTGGACAGGTCACCGGGACTCTTCCCAAAAAAGGCCCGTCAGGCTATGCCCAGTCTATTGGCTCGTTCTCCCTAAAACCCTTGCCACCCCGCTGCCTGCTCAAGTCCAGATGCCCTCCATGTGGTCACTCCCCCTTTTATGATTATGATTGATTGATTTTATTTATTTGAAAGGCAGAGTGACATCGAAAGAGAGCGAGAGAGCGAGAGAGAAACATAGATCTTCCATCTGCCGGTACACGCCCCCAAATGGCTGTACCAGCTAGGGCTGGGCCAGGCTGAAGCCAGGAGCTTCATCCGGGCCTCCCCTGTGAGTGCAGAAGCCCAAGCTCTTGGGCCATTTTCCACTGCTTTCTCAGATACATTATCAGGGAGTTGCAATGACAGTGGAGCAGCCAGGACTCAAACTGGCACCATATGGGATGCCAGCACTGTGGGCAGAGGCTTAATCCACAAAGCCACGAGGTCAGCCCAAAGAAATAAATCTTAAAAAAAATACAAAGATTGTGTTCAGAATGAGTAAATGCATAAGAAAAACATAACAGTATAACAAAGTAACTTTTATGTTGCAAAAAGAACCCAATAGAATTACTAAAAATGGACCCAATAGAATTACTGAAAATTTGGAAAGAACATACTCACTGAAATGTATAAAAATGGATGAGCTAAAAAGCAGATTGGAAACAATTGGGCAGAAGATTAGTGAATTTGAAAGTATACATGGGGGAGATATTTAGTGCATGGGGAGTTAAAGGCATAGAAATATGAGAGTGGTTAAAAGATATGCAGGACAAAAAGGTGGTCCCAATGCATATTTTTGTTTTTTTAAAGATTTATTTATTCATTTGAAAGGTGGAGTTACAGAGAGGGAGAGGCAGAGGCAGAGAGAGAGAGAGAGAGAGAGAGAGAGAGAGGTCTTCCATCTGTTGGTCTACTCCCCAATTCAATGGCTGGAGCTGCGTTGATCTGAAGCCTGGACCCAGGAGCTTCTTTTGGGTCTTCCACGCAGGTGCAGGGGCCCAAGGACTTGGGCCATCTTCTACTGCTTTCTCAGGCCACAGCAGAGAGCTGGATTGCAAGTGGAACAGCTGGGACTCGAACCAGCACCAATATGGGATGCTGGAACTTCAGGCTGCGGCTTTACCTGCTATGCCACAGCACCAGCCCTCCCTCCAACCCCCGCCACGTGCATCTCATGAGAGCTCTAGGAGAAAAGAAAGAGACAGAGACGATGCTAGATATCACAATGGATAGCTGTGTTTCAGAATCAGCGAGAGACCTCAAGCCCCAGACTCCAGGGCCACAGACGGTCCCCATCCGGATAAAGCACATGTCGCACGGACATGGAAGAGCATCAAAGATAAAGACACGCTCTTAAAGGAGATAATAAAGGCAGATTGTGATAAGCGAGGGCCAACAGCCGCGATAGAGGCAGGAGGAAGTGGAGCAATGTTTCAGAGGAACGGAGGGAACAACGAAACCCAAATTATAGGTAAGGCTCAGAGACAGGGAAAATGAAGGTGCTTCAACCGGAAACGAGCAGGTTCTCGTGAACAGAGCCTCTGAAAGGCCGGCTTCGCTATTGGAGCAGAAGGAAGGCAGTTCTACCCGGAAGCAGCTAGGAAGTGGTATGCAGAGAGACGGCCACCACGGGGTGGACGCAATCATGCATTTCCTGTATAAGACTAGAGTGAGAATACCAAGTAATTATGGAGTATGAAACAACACGGATCTAAATACCGGACAAGCATCACATGTGAGACAGAAAAGGGCTGACATGGTTAAAGCATTCTAAGTCTTATGTTTGATGATGTGGCCTTTGATTAACTCCAGACTTCGTTAAGTTGAATGTGTATGTTAAAAAATGAAGGGCAACCACAAGAAATAGCACAGGCTACAAACGCATAGATGTGTGAGCTACAAACCACTTAAAAAGAAAGAAAAAAGAGCCCTCAATAAAATCCAAGGGAGGGAAAGAAGCATAAAAAAACAGCATAGAAAGAGCACAAAACTGTGGGGCCGGGAGCTGTGGTGTAGCGGTTAACTTCCGCCTGGACACCAGCATCCCGTATGGGCATCAGTTCGAGTGCCAGCTGCTCCACTTCTGATTCAGTTCCCTGCTAATGCGCCTGGGAGGCAGAGGAGGATGGCTTGAGTGCATGGGCCCCTGCCACTCAGTGGGAGCTCCGGATGGAGTTCTATGTTCCTGGGTTCAGCATGGACCAGCCCTGCCACTTTGGCCATTTGGGGAGTGAACCCAGTGGATGAAAGATCTCTCTCTCTCTCTCTCTCTCTCTCTGTGTGTGTGTGTGTGTGCGCGCGCATGCGCTCATGTCTCTTCTTCTCTCTTTATAACTTCCTTTCAAATGAACATATAAATCTTTAGACAAAAAGGACACATGAAACAAAATGGATAAACAAATTCAAGTAGCCTAGTAAGCGTGCTATGTTTCAGTGGATTTAGATCTCTGGTTGAAATACAAACACACTATTACATTGGATTTTTTAAGATTCCAGCTCTGCATTTTTTTAAAGATTTAGTTATTTATTTGAAAGAGTTACAGAGAGACAGAGGCAGAGAGAGAGAGAGAGAGAGAGAGAGAGAGAGTCTTCCATCCTCAGGTTCACTCCCTAGTTGGTTGCAACGGCCTGGGCTGGGCCAATCTGAAGCCAGGAGCCAGGAGCTTCTTCCGGGTCTCCCACCTGGGTGCAGGGGCCCAAGGGCTTGGGCCATCTTCTACTGCTTTCCCAGGCCACAGCAGAGAACTGGATCGGAAGTGGAGCAGCTGGGACTCAAACTGGTGCCCGTAAGGGATGCTGGCACTGCAGGCAGCAACTTTCCCTGCTACGCCACAGTGCCGGCCCCCCGCTCTGTATGGCCTATAAGACATACACAAATCATAAGGGCACTGAGAAGCTGGAAGTAAAAGCACAGAAAAGGCAGAGTTGAAAGATGGAGGGAAGAGAACCTCAGAGGCCGTCTTGGCCTGTGAGCATCCAGCTACGTGGGTGGCAACGTGCCACCTCGAAGGCCTGTTGGAATGGCAGCCTTCACCCGCAGCCTGCAGGGAAGTGGCCAGTGCAGAAGTGGACACGTGCAGCTGGGGACCCAGGTATCCCCAAGAAGTGCCACCTTAGAAAAACTAGTCTGGTGGACTGGACGGAGGAGCCGTTGGATGCGGCATTGGACAGGGCAGGAGGCAAGGAAATGCCAGTGATGGAGCGGAAGTGGGGAGGGTAGCAGACGCCCGCGTAGCTCATGGCGAGAGTGCTCATCCACGCAGCCCCCGAGGACGCGCCGGGGGTTGTGAGATGCCCGCCGACGGGCCCCTGTGTGCTGAAGAGTGCCTTTTGGAACTATTTCCAGGCGCTCGGCCAACCCAACAAGTCATTAAAGAAGCAAAGCAAAGCCACAACAGTGGAAATCCTGCAGGCTCACCTTAGAGCGCGTCTGGAAGTCTTTAACCCGGCAGCAGGAGCTCAGCACACAGAGAGACACAGCCTGCGTGGAAGATGAGCCGGGTTCTGTATTTCTAGGCAGAAGTCCAGGCACATGTGTGTCTACAAATGGGACACCCAAGGGGCATTTGCTGTCTTTCAGAGTTTCGCTTCTCCAGTACTTTAAATGGGGCCGTTGGACCAGTCCTCTAACATCTCTGCTGATTTTGAAAGTCTATGAATGGGGCTGGCGCTGTGGTATAGTGGGTAAAGCTGCTGCCTGTAGTGCCAGCATCCCATATGGGCGCCAGTTCAAGTCCCGGCTGCTCCACTTCCGATGCAGCTCTCTGCTATGGCCTGGGAAAGCAGTAAAAAATGGCCCAAGTCTTTTGGACCTTGCACCCCTGTGGGAGACCTGGAAGAAACTCCTGGCTTCAGATCAGCACAGCTCTGGCCATTGCGGCCAACTGGGGAGCGAACCAGCAGGTGAAAGACCTCTCTCTGTCTCTCTGCCTCTCCTCTCTCTGTGTAACTCTTTCAAATAAATAAATAAATCTTTTCTAAAGAAAGTCTGTGAAGTTTATGGGGCAGCTGAGAAGTGTGTGTGGTTGTTATCTGTCCTCCAAGCAGGCGTGTGTGCCGTCAGCAGCCCATGTGTGGTCTCTGCTTTCCTTTGCGGAACCAGCCACGCCTCTGGCGCCTGCGTGTACACTGTCACGTGCTCGTCCCTCCCTCTCCTCGCCCTCTCGTTGCCCTCCCTCCCTTTTTCTCTCCCCGGAAACTGTAAATGCGAGAACATTCCTCAGTTCTGTGATGTTCTCAGCAGGCGGATAGAGCCAAATAATGGTGTTCCTAGTTATCACTGTGATGAATCACAGGGGGACAGCCTGCACCAAGGTAGAACGGAGCGCATACAATATGTTCATTCAATTAACAAAAAAGAAATTGAAAAATAAGATACTGCCAACACGGGGCTCTGAATTATGTAGGGCTTATGCAGCGATGCAATTTGCAATTCAAGCCAGGAACACGCCAGAGAGGCACCTGTGAGCAAGCTCCCTGGAAAGGGGGAGGGAGTCCCACTGCCAAATAAAAACCTCTGTGCCTCAGAGGAAGCTTCTAGAACAGGAAATGGGCAAACGTCCGTAACCTCTCAGGCTTGTCTGCGCTAGGCATGGTTGGCCTGACCTCTGCTGCCAGGTGGCCACGTTTTGCACCACGTGAACCCCTGCCCTGCTGATTGGCTCAGGCACAGGCCCCTGACTCAAAGAGGCCAGACCGGCTGTGTACCTGGGCGTGGCACCGAGAAGCCTGCCAAGGACGAAGCAGGTAGCAGTGGAAGCCATGAGGGAGGGTGGGGTCCCGGTGGCCATGCCCATGTGGAAGGTAAGAGGGAGCAAAAGTGAACAGGTGGAGGGTGGGAGGCAGGAGGCAGGGCCTGGGGAGAAGCGGAGAGCTCCCTGGGTGGGTGAGGCTGTGTGGCCCACCAGGGAGCTGGCGACAGGGCTGTGTCCAAGCCAGGAAGGAGAGGAGGGTCCTGCTCTCCATGAAGCTCTCCTGTTTTAGCTGGGTGTCCCCAACGGGGCTGCTGCGGTCTCTGCCTCTGACCTGTGAGAGCACAACTTGGCATCACTTCCTGCCGACCTCATTCTCCCATGCTCGGGACGATCGTGTATTGGGGGTGCCTGCTCCCACCACTCAGCAGGATTTGGGTTGCAAGCAACAGAAATGATCTTTAGCTAACTTCAGACAAGGAGGAGCTTCCAGGCTCATACAGCTAGGAGCGACGTGAGGCTGGCTCAATAGAATTGAAGAGTTTCTGGCCGGTGCCGTGGCTCACTAGGCTAATCCTCCAGCACACTGGGTTCTAGTCCCAGTCGGGGCACCGGATTCTGTCCCGGTTGCCCCTTTTTTTTTTTTTTTTTGGACAGGCAGAGTGGACAGTGAGAGAGAGAGACAGAGAGAAAGGTCTTCCTTTGCCGTTGGTTCACCCTCCAATGGCCACCGCGGCCGGCGCATGGTGCTGATCCGATGGCAGGAGATAGGAGCCAGGAGCCAGGTGCTTTTCCTGGTCTCCCATGGGGTGCAGGGCCCAAGCACCTGGGCCGTCCTCCACTGCACTCCCTGGCCACAGCAGAGAGCTGGCCTGGAAGAGGGGCAACCGGGACAGAATCCGGCGCCCCAACCGGGACTAGAACCCGGTGTGCCGGCGCCGCTAGGCGGAGGATTAGCCTAGTGAGCCGCGGCGCCGGCCCCGGTTGCTCCTGCCATCGGATCAGCACGGTGAACCAATGGCAAAGGATGACCTTTCTCTCTGTCTCTCTCTCTCACTGTCCACTCTGCCTGTCAAAGAAAGAAAGAAAGAAAGAAAGAAAGAAAGAAAGAAAGAAAAAAGAATTGAAGAGTTTCAGCAGTCAGGCGTCTCAGCTTGCTGAGATTAACTTCTCCCTGCAGACAGATCACTCAGGGCAGGTCACACTCTCCCAGCCCTGGAGCCTCTGTTAAAAAGAAAAAAAATCCCAGGGAAGATTCTGATTGGCTCAGCCTGGGTCAAGTGTAATGCCCATTCCTCCCACCCTGACCAATCACTGTGCCCAGAGGAAGAAGACATCAGGATTACATAGCTACCTTGTGGCCAGAGATTAGAGGAAGGAATGTGGGAGGAAGCTTTCAGGATAGTTACCAAAGGCTGAGGTCAAATGGCAGAGGCTGGGGCCTATGTCGTGACATAGCCTCCACCTGCAGTGCTGGCATCCCATATAGGCATTTGTTCAAGTCCCAGCTGCTCTACTTCCAATTCAGCACCCTGCCAATGCCAATGCACCTGGAAAAGCAGCCAAGGATGGCGCAAGTGCTTGGGCCCCTGCACCCACGTGGGAGACCCGGAAGAAGCTCCTGGCTTCTGGCTTCTGCCCGGCCCAGCTCCGGCTGTTGCAGCCATTTGGGGAGTGAACTAGTGGATGGAAGATCTCTTTCTGTCTCTGTCTCTGTCTCTCCCCCGCCACCACCCCGTAACTCTGCCTTACAAATAAATAAGAACTAAGTCTTTTTAAAAATACTGATGGAGGCCAGCTGTGTCCCCAGCCCCCTGCCCCCGCCCCATGCTGGACTTCCCAGTACTGCGGCAGGCCTGCGTGCGAAGCTTGAATCTCTCCAACCTGGAGTCTGTTTACTAATCGCCTCCGAGGTGGTGGCTGCTGGAATACATTAGGATAACTCGATTGTAAGATTTTAATGACATAACATCGAGACCTCGGGGGGCCCGAGACCGGCAGTCGATCAATGCACATACCTTTCACTCAGGCCCAAGTGACTGAAAATCATTTTGCTCCTGGAGCTCGTAAAGGTCAGGAGTTGAATGCTTCGAGAAAATCTCTTTCTCTAGCACAGGAAACCTCTCGCATTTAGCAGCCTGTCAATCAGAGCCCCAGGAGGCCTGGAAAGGGGAGTGCAGAGGGAGGGTGACCTTCTTTTCCCCCTTCGCCTAGGCTGGTGTGTGTGTGTTTGCACATGCGTGTGTGTGTATGTATATGCTTGCACGCGTGTGTGTGTCTGCATGTGTGCTTGTATGCATGTGTTTGCATGTGTTTGTGTGTGTGCTTGCACATGTGTGCCTCTCTGTGTATATGCATGTGTATATGTGTGTAAGCATGTTTATATGTGAGTTTTCATGTGTATGTGTTTGCTCGCATACATAAGTTCATGTGTGTTTGCATGTGTGCATATGCACACTTGCACGTTTGCATGTGTGTGCTCATGTATAGGCATGCTTCTGTGTATATATGTGTGTTTACATATGTGTATGTGTTTACATGTGTTCAACATGTATATGTTTCATTGTTTGCATGTGTGTATGTGTGTTTGCATGTAGGCATGCATGTTTACCTGTGTGCTTGCACCGTGCATGTTTTGTTTGCATGTGTGTTTGCATGTGTGCATGCATGTTTACATGTGTGTTCGCGTATGTACGTGTGTTTGCATGCGTGCGTGTATGTATGTTTCGTTTGCATTTGCTCGTGAGCGTGCATGTTTACATGCATGTTCACATGTGTATATGTACGTTTGCATGTGTGCTTGCATGTGCATGTGTGTGTTTTGTTTGCGTGTGTGTGTGTGCGTGCGTGTGGTGAGGGGATGCTGGCTGGAGCAGTCCTGGAGAAGCCTGGGGTTGCTAGAATTGCCTGTCTCCTCTCAATCCCCTGTGCGGGTCTAGTCTGAACTCTCGGAGCAATGGAGCCCACCCCACTCTGCTCCAGCTCAGAGAGAGGGAAAAGTCAGGGTCACCGCTGAGGGAGGCGTCCTCCCCAGGCCACCCCAGCACCGCAGTCATCTCTTGAGAAAACCCTTTTCTGCAAACCCCTACTGCGGCTCAGGGCAAGTATCCAAGATGCAAACCAAGCCCGGGCCTCTGTGGCCCAGCTTGGCAGGGAATCTGAAGCTGAGCGGCCCCTCTGCTCCCAGGCCCGCAGCTTAGAGACCTGCAGATGGCAGGGACACTGTCTGCCCATGGGGCCTGCTCACTCTGTTCCCACCTGCAGCCCCAGCCTTGGCTAAGCCAGCTCTGGCCGGGAGGTGCTCATGGGGCATCCAGCACAAAGCCGTGGTTGCCTGGTAACCTCAGGCTGCTCTCAGGGGCCTCAGGTGGGGCAGGTGTGGCTTTGCTTCCTGGGTTCTCCCCAGGGATCTTCAGTGTTTTGCTGAGGCCGAGAAGGCCCCAAGGGCGGATCCCTCTCTGCTCAGCTCGGTTCATCTTGTCTCGGAAGTTGGGGTTCTGAGTCACACATAAATGATTCACCCACTGAAACAAGTGCTGGGAAGGCATTTTGTGCTGCCGTCTGCTGTGCCCTCCCCATGCCCCTGCGCTGTGGCCTGCCGCGTGAAGACAGGCGAACACCATCAGCTCCGTCTCTCCACTACAGAGAGCTGCCCAGGACCACACACCTCTGGGTGTCATGCTGAGATCACACTTGGTTCTACAGATCCTGCGGGCATGTGGCTCCCTGCATCAAACACAGAGGAAGGGTTGGGCCCTCCATGGACCCCAGCCCTTCCTGCATGGACGTGAGAGGCCGGAAGAGTTTGGGCCTAAGATGGGTTGGTTCCCTGGATAAAGACTATGAAGCCAATATTGACCTTGGCTTCTTGGCCAATGGTGTGTGTGTGTGTAACTGTGTGTGTGTGTGACAGAGAGAAAGATAGAGAGAGAGAGAGAGAGAGAGAGAGAGAGAGAGAGAGAGCTTCCATTGCCGGTTCATTTTCCAAAAAGACTGCAATGGCTAGGGCTGGGCCAGGCTGAAGCCAGGATCCAGAAGCTTCTGGTTCTCCCATGTGGTTGGTAGGGGCCCAAGCACTTGGGCCATCCTCTGCTGCTTTCCCAGGCCACAGCAGAGCGCTTGATTGGAACTGGAGCAGCTGGAACTCGAACCGGTGCCCATATGGCTGTTAAGACACACAGGCAAGGGCACGAGGGGAATAGCTCTTAACATTACAAATCCATTCTTTCCTCTCCTACAACCCAGCCTTCCCTTGGAAGGAGCTCCGGGGAGGGTTAAACCAACGACTACAACACCCTCGGGAGATTCATCATGGTCTGGGGGAAAGACGGCAGCAGGATGGGGCCCCCGCTCCCGCCATGGCCACCATGGGCCTAGAGGACCCGGTCTGCCCTGTGACCCTTGGTCCTCCCCGCTGGACCAGGAGCAGGGGGCCCCGCAGCTCTCTCCCAGCTCCGGCCATGTCCTCGGCTGAGCTACAGAACATGTAGAATCTGCTCACCTTTGCCAAGAGCTGTGAATCTGGCTGTTCTCTGGCGAGAGCCGGGATGCCAGAGGGAATATTAGCTATCTGTGCGATTTATTGATCTCGTGGTCCGGGGCTACTTGGGAAACAATTAGAGGTCAATACGCAACACAAAATGAAATTTGCAGCTGTCAGAGCCACCGTTCGGAAACATTCCCCCGCGCTTTTCCCTCCGTCTTCTGTCAGGAGCGGCCCTTTCTCGGGAGCAGAGCCTGCAGGGAAGGGGGTGGCCGGGCAGGCTGCTGAGCAGGCGTGCGTAGCTGAGTTCCAGTGGGAGCAATTGTATCAACAGCACTTTACCATACAAGTGATTGTCATCACAGCTGGTGCTGGGTGGGCTGGGAGAAGCAAGAAAAACCCAGTTTTATTTAAAAAAATTACCCAGGTTATTTGCAAACGCTGTGCACACACACACACATCCCTTCAAGCCCTGGAGAGAGAGGCGGAGCTGATAGGCGTCCTGCAGGGACGAGGGACACAGCAAGGGGGATGGGGCCAGACCCTCGTATGCACCCACGCATGCTCGCACCACGTGCACAGACAGGCAGGCCTCGAGACGGAGTGCACTGTGGTTGGAGCGTGGCTCCCCGGGGCAAGGCGCTCTTCCGTCTATACCCAGGAAATCCGGTCACGTGGCGCAGGGGCTGAAGAGCACCAAAGAATCCACTATGTCAGAGGAGGCAGAGAATCGGGACAGAAAGTGTCCCCAGGCCATGTCGGCAGCAGCATTGGAGCCACGCGGCTGGGGTTCGGGGAGGAGCCAGGGCGGAGCAGCAGCTGACCACGGCTCCGCCTCCTGCTCACCCTGATGTCACTAAAATCCCGGATCCCAGGGCTGGCCTTGCCGCACAGACGGTTAAGCTATGGAGTCCCAGCTGCTCCACTTCCGATCCGGCTCCTGGCTAACGCACCTGGCAAGCAGCAGAAGATGGCTCAGGTACTTGGGCCCCTGCCACCCTTGCAGGAGACCCGGAAGAACTCCAGGCTCCTGGCTTCAGCCTGGCCCAGTGCTGGCTGATGCAGGCATCTGGGGAGTGAACCAGCGGATGGAGAATCTCCCTCCCTCTCTCTCACTCTCCTTCTGTTTCTCCCTTCTCTCTGTAGCTCTGATTTCTAGAATAAATCCTAAACAAACAATGCTTTGTTTCTGGGAAGCTGCATTGACAAAGGCTGACTGGGGCTCACTCGTGCCCCGCCCGTGGAGGCCAGGTGGAGCGGCTCTTTCCCGGCTGTGTGTAGGAGGTGGGACCCACGCGGCGCGGCTCAGGCCGGCATCCGCTTCGCTGGGGCTGCGCCCTCTGTGCTCAGTAGCAGCGAGGGGGAGGGGCCTGGTGCCCCACTCCCCCTCAACGCCAGGCCAGCCCCAGCTTGGCCAGGAGCAGGTGAGCCCCTCTGCTCTGTGTCCCTGGTCAGCCGAGCCGGCACGCAGGGAACGTCTGCTCCGTGCTCCCCTCCCCCAGCGCATGGCTCCTGAAGGTGCTCATGTTCTCAAAATCTCCTGATCCCAGAATTCCACCAAAACTCGTCCATTCTGTGCTCTGACAAGAAAACCTGGCAAATTAACTTAAACTAAACCCTCGCTAAAAGGCTTCGATTTAATACGCATGTTCCTTCTCCCAAACTAGTCAAATCCAGAGAGACAGGACTGAGTAGGGCTTCATCCCTCCTTGGCTGAGTGACCTTAGGCAAGACGCTCACCCTCTCTGAGCCTCAACTCTCCCCACCGAAACAAAGGCGGGATGACCGTGTGCATGGCTGTTATAGGGAAATATCCCCTCTCTGCCCTTCCAATGCCTTTGTGGAAAAGATATTAATGGGGGAGGGTGGGGACACCCCATCTTTCACTCTCCCTCTCTCCGGAAGTACTCCTCTCCTTCCCCTGAACTGAGGGCCTTCCCTGGCCCTGCATTGCGGAAGCATCTACTACCCCCTCCCTCGATGGCAGAGGAGGAGCCATCGCCCACAAGATCCTGGGAAAGGAATTGTGGGTATCGTGTTTTCCCCAGGCTTTCTGCACAGTGAGGCGGGGAACCGGCTGTGATTGACATCTGGATGCGCGTGCTCTCGGGGCACCGGGAGCAGGGACACCCCCCCCCCCCCATCAGCCACCTTGTAGCCCTGCACCCTGACAGCTAACTACCAGCTCAGGCTACTACTTCTCCAAGGCCTGCTCTCGCCCTGCCCTTCCAGAGTCTCGCCAAAGCCGCTTTTGTTTGGAGAATATCTCATTGTCTCCCAAGAGTCGGTTCCCTCACGTCCACCCACCCAGCTCTCCATCACGCATGCGCCTTCCCTGCCTCATCCGGGGGCCGGCGTGCAGCAGAGGCCTGCGGGTGAGACGGTGGACGTGGGCGGAGAGGCCGCGTCGGCGTCTGCAGCCCAGCTGGAGCGAGTTGGCGGCCAGCGCGGCCAGGAGGGAAGAATCCATGTGGGCAGCACGCTCCTGGCTTGGTGCGTGGGCACGGCACAAAGGGGACGGAGAATGCTGGACAGCGGTGGATTTTCTTTTTAAAAAGTTTATGTATTTATTTGAAGGGAAAGTGAGAGAGAGAAGGGGAGAGAGGGAGGGCAGGAGGAAGGGAGTGAGCAAGCGAGCGAGCGAGAGAATCTTCCATCCACTGGTTCACTCCCCATATGGCTGCAACAGCCAAGGCTGGTCCAGGCTGAAGCCTGGAGCCACGAGCTTGGGCTCCCACGTAAATGACAGGGAGCCGTGTACTTGGGCCATTTTCTGTTGCTTTCCCAGGTATGTTAGAAGCAGAATGGCCAGGACTTGACTGGTGCTTTGATATGGTCCATAGCTTAACCCACTGCGCCACCATACCAGCCCTAAGGGCTGATTTTCTTAAACTGGTTCCATGTGCCATTTGCCATCTGACTTGTGTGCCTTTACTTTTGCTGGATGAATGAATGATTGGATGCCAAGGGATGATGTGATAGGACTGTACTTGGCCTTGAAGTGCTAGCAGATCTATTTACGGTGGACGGTGGGACAGAAGGGCCAATAATGCCTGGTAGGGGCTGGGGTGTCTCCTCAGCAGGGCCCCACACCAGAGGGTGGGATGTTCTCAAAGAGACAAGGAGGGGCTGGCGCTGTGGCGTAGCGGGTAAAGCTGCTGCCTACAGTGCCGGCATCCCATGTGGATGTCGGTTCGAGTCCCGGCTGCTCCTCTTCCTATCCAACCCTCTGGGAAAGCAGCGGAAGATGGCCCAAGTCCTTGGGCCCCTGCACCCACGTGGGAGACCCAAAAGAAGCTCTTGGCCCCAACTTCAGATCTGCCCAGCCCCAGCCATTGCGACCATCTGGGGAGTGAACCGGAGCATGGAAGACCTCTCTCTGTCTGTAACTCTACCTCTCAAATGAATAAATAAATCTTTAAAAAAAAATAGAGATAAAGAGAGACAGAATTTTTACAGACACAGAGTTGGAGGGAGAAAGGCAGAAACTGCAAGAGAAGTGGAGTGGGGCCCAAGGGAAGGATCCACAAGTACAGGGGATGACCCACCAGAAGTAAGGCTGGCCCCCAGGGGATCAAGGACAAAGTGCACGTGACACTGGGAGGTTTTGCTGAGTGCCCAGGAGAAAGGACACCCAGTCCGGCTCTCTATTGTGAAGTCCCAGGGTGCCTGCTGTTCTGGACCTGCCCTGTCCGCTTCACCATGCCGGGGTGGGGGGCCTGGGGATGACTCCTCTCCCTGACAAAGCGGCAGAACCCGAGATGCTGGCCGAGTCGCGGGCGAGAGAAGCCCGGCTGGAAGAAGGGCCTGGCCATGGGACTGAAAGAGCCCTCTGAGCCTGCACTCCACCTCCACCCGGTCACCCCGAGGGCCTGACGGGAGCTCCCTGTTCCAGGAGTGCCCCCTCCTCCTGGGAGGAGAGTGAAGGCATTGGAGGCACTGGGTCTCCGATGGGGGCCCAGCCCCAGCCCAGTCAACTGCGACCAGGTGGGCAGGGTCTCCAAGGGCAGGCTGGTCCCTGGAGCCCCCTGGTTTGTCAGGTTTCTCCTCCAGTAAATGTTAGGACTCTGATTGGATTCTGTCTGCCCTGACACTGCCTTCGAGGGAAGTACTTTTTTAAAAAATTATAAAATTTTAATTTTAAAAAAGATTTGTTTATTTATTTCAAAGTCAGAGTTACAGAGAGAGAGAGAGAGCGAGAGGAGAGACAGAGCGATCTTCCATCTGCAGATTCACTCCCCAGATGGCAGTGATGGTCAGGGCTGGGCCAGGAGCTGGGACCTTCTTCCAGGTCTCCCACGCAGGTGCAGGGGCCCAAGGACTTGGGCCATCCTCTACTGCTTTCCCAGGCCATGGCAGAGAGCTGGGTGGGAAGTGGAGCAGCCAGGACAGGAACTGATGCCCACATGGGAGGCAGGCACTGCAGCCGGTGGCTTTACCTGCTGTGCCACAGCTCCGGCTGGGAGAGAAATACTGTAAAATGGCATTTTGGCTTCCAGTGTCTTTAGGGGAAGTCTTCCTAGTAATGTAAACACAAGCATTCCTGTCCCCCACTCTCCTGGGCCCTGTGACACTGCCCCATCTAGGCGAAGCCTAACTGACACCCAGATGTCCACTCTCCCCTCTTCCTTAGTAACAGAATCCCCATTTTCGGTTGAAGATGTAACAGCAAAGAGAGAAAGAATTCCCAAGGCTCCCGTGTCATAGGGATCATGATGAAATTCAGGCCAATGGCAGCATTGCGTGGCACTGCACAAAATCTTTTTTTTTTTAAGGTTTTATTTATTTATGTGAAAGGCAGAGTCAGAGAGAGAGAGTGAGGTCTTCTATTCGCCGGTTCACTCCCCAATTGGCCGCAATGGCCGGAGCTGTGCTGATCCTAAGCCAGGAGCCAGGAGCTTCCTCCAGGTCTCCCATGTGAGTGCAGGGGCCCAAGCACTTGGGCCATCTTCCACTGCTTTCCCAGACCATAGCAGAGAGCTGGATCAGAAGTGGAGCAGCCAGGACTCGAACCAGCGCCCATATGGGATGCCGGCCCTGCAGCTGAGGGACCCGCTATGCCACAGCGCCAGCCCCTGTACAAAATCTTAAAAAAACAGGAGTAGATGCCTTCCTTTCCTCCTTTCCTGTGCCTGGAACGAAGTTCTGATGGCTGGAATCTCAGCAGGCATCTCGCACCCTGAGGTCAGAAGCCACGTTGTGAACATGGGAGCTTCGGATGTGGTCGCGGAGTCTCCGCGGCTGCTCTCAGTGGTCCCATCCCTCACGTCTGTCACGTGAGGGGGAGGGAAAATCGGGCTTGTTTGGAGACACTGCCGCTGGGCTCTCTCGTAAGGCAGACGCCTGTATCTCAAGGGCTTGTGTTTTCAGGAGGGAAGCTGGCCTAAGCGAAGCTGCAGTTAAAAAAGCAAATACATAAAAGGGAAGGAGAATATAGCGGGGCTTAGATCATTGACGGAGACGAGGCAGACATTCCCTGGGGCTGCATCTCGGAGGAGTGGTCCTGGGGGGCTGGAGAGGACCTCGTTTCATGCTAGGGAGGAAGGGAGGGAGGCATGGGGATGGAGCCAACTACAGAGCCCTCAGGACAGGCCTGGGCACCACCCCATTGCTCCATCACTCCCATCTTACAGATGGTAAGACTGAGTCCCGGAGACCCAGAGACACATCATGTCTTGCCCAGGTCCCTCAGCTGCAAGCAGCAAAGCCAGGAGGCAAACTCCAGCCTTTCACCAAGGGGCCTGCTCCTTCCTCTCACCTGCTACCACCATTGCGGGGAGGGGGAATTGAAACAGCCCCTCCCTCATCCTACATCAGAAATCTGTTTTTTGTTTTGTTTTGTTTTGTTTTGTTTTGTTTTGTTTTGTTTTTCCTGAATGAAGAGGAAGCCTTAGGCTGTCAAAGCCATCTACGAGTCCTGACCTGCCCTGTCGCTGGGGTAGTCCCTGCTGACCTGCTCGGGCTGCACCTGGCTGAGGGTTGCGACTGGGGTCCCCGGATCCAGAGCACAAGATGACGCCAGGGCAGTGCACAGGGCCCTGGGCAGGCAGCCTCTTCCCTGAGCCCACGGCCCTAGAAGCAGGCGTCCTGCAGGGAGCCGGGTCTGGTCGGCAGTGGCAATAGCCCTTGTCGGGACATGGCCACCATCAGCCCTCACAGCTGCGCCGAGGCGGCTGCTGTGCCAGCCCCTGCACCGTGAAGAGAGCTGAGAAACTCGGCCCAGAACCCAGGTCAGCCTTCCCAGGTGTGGAGAGGACGTCTCCCTGGGAGCGTCTTAGACTCAATGTGGCGCAGAAGCAGGGCTTTGTGCTGGAAGGCGGGGGTGGGGCTGGGGAGCGGACCAGGTCCGTGCGCCCGCACTCCCTGGCTGATACCCCACCTCTCCAAGCCTCCGTTCCCCTGTGCTGAGGGAATGACCACAGTCTCCTAGGGTTGCTAGGAGAGCACCCAGCCCAATGCTGCAGTTTGAATGCGCCTTTCTGCTTTCAATTCGAGAGGCTTTTGGGAGGTGAGTGGGTTCGGCGGCCTCTCCCAGTGAATGGATTCATCCAGTGGCAGGTTAGTGAGCCTCCCCGAGAGCGGCTTTGTGTAGAGCGCGCTCTCTGGCACGCGCGCCCTCTCTCGCCACAGCAGGATGCCTGCCACCGCCTTACGGTGCAGCCAAAGGCCCTCACCAGATGCCGAACACATGCTAACCAGACCTTAATTGTTATAAATTGCCCAGGCCGAGGCGTTTTGTTGTAGCGACGGCAGCAAGCTCTCCTTGGGCCGGGCACCCTGGTGCATCCACGCATCCCAGGCACCGGGGACCGCACAGGTGGGTTCTCTCCTCTCTTTCTTCCCGGGAAGTAACAGCAGCATGAGCTGCCACCCGGTGAGGCCCGGGCTCTCCTGTACGCGCGATCTCCTCTAGTTCCCTCAGCAGGCAAGTGCTGTTATTAGGACTGATTTACAGCTACAGGCAGCTGGCTAGGCAGCCGGCTCCAGGTCACACGGCTCAGGCGCAGCAGCCGGGGGCCCCACCTGGGCGTGTCTGACTCCCGAGCCACATCCTTCACGGCAGTGCTGCCTGTTCCCATGGAGGCCCCTGAGCAGGGCCTGGTGCTCACTGCTGTTGGCATCGTCTCTCTGCAGCCCGTTGTGCACGACTTGGGGGGATGTGTGTGCACGTATGTGGGGAACTTGCACGTGCACACACCTGTGTACAGGGCTGTGCATGTGTGCACATGCATGTGTGCATGCAGCATCATGCGTGTGCGTGCTTGTGTGTGTGTGTGAGGCATCGCATGTTTCATCTCCCACGTCAAGAGTCACGGCAGGCCGGCGCCGCGGCTCACTAGGCTAATCCTCCGCTTGCAGCGCCGGCACACCGGGTTCTAGTCCCGGTCGGGGCGCCGGATTCTGTCCCGGTTGCCCCTCTTCCAGGCCAGCTCTCTGCTGTGGCCCGGGAGTGCAGTGGAGGATGGCCCAGGTGCTTGGGCCCTGCACGCCATGGGAGACCAGGAGAAGCACCTGGCTCCTGGCTTCGGATCAGCGCGGTGCATGGCCACAGTGGCCATTGGGGGTGAACCAATGGAAAAAAAGGAAGACCTTTCTCTCTGTCTCTCTCTCTCACTGTCTAACTCTGCCTGTCAAAAAAAAAAAAAAAAAAAAAAAGAGTCATGGCAGAGATGCTGGAAGGCTTCAGAAGGTGCGGCTGGCAGATCTTGCCTGGGACTTTCTGTCTGTCTGACCTCAGGCAAAGCACGACCCTCACCAGGGCCTCCCTGGCTGAGTTTTCTCTGCGTTCCCATCGCTACCCTGGGAACACAATCGGGGTTTAAGGCATCCCTACCAGACCTCAGGGCGAAGTTACAGCGTGTGGGTGTGAGCGGGGCGAGAGTGTGTCTCCAGATTCTCCTGAGAAAGGGTGGCGCTCCCTGTCCGCCTTGCTTCCCCGGCCCTTCTCATGGGGGCCGCCTCCTTTGACCTGCGAGCTTTCCCCTCCCAGGTGAGGAGGAGCCGGTGGATCCCGTCCGTCCTGGGGTGAGAAGCCATCGTCCTCTGGGTGAGAAGCCGGCTCGGAGAGGAGTCACGCTGCCTCTCACCGGCAGCGGTGTAAGGGTCTCCCTTTCCTTGGGCGTGGTGGGCGGGAGTGCCACTCCCTCGCCCCTGCTTTAGGTAGCCTGAGCGGCTGCCAGCTAGAGAGTGGGAGTGATTGCTTGGTCCCTCTGGCCGGGCTGCCTCTGTCCCTTCCACTCCTGTGCCCCTGGGTGGGCTTCTTTCCCTGGGGGGCCCACCAGGATGCAGGTGAGGGTGTGGATGGATCGGGGAGGGGAGGAGGGGGTGCAAGCACGCAGGACCGGAAGCTGGGGGTCGCGGCTGGGAAGTGGATGCTGCCGAGGGTTGCAACTGATCCTTCTCTGCTCCACACAGCCATGAGGGAAGGGGCAGGAAGCCGTGGAGTGACACGGAGATCAGGATGGTGGCAGTGTGTGTGGGGGGGGGGCATGGATAGGAGCTAGAGGAGCCACGGGGACCCTGTGGTGTTGGGAGCACAGGGAGGCCAGAGCGCTGTGCGGCCCTGCTCGCTTCTCTGACCTCAGGCCACTGTCCTCCACTGAAACGCAGCTCAAGAGGGTTCTGGGCCTGTGCTCTCCAATTGATCGTTATTTCCACCCTGAGCAGAAGCAGGGATGGGCTCGTGTATTCAGCCAGAGGCCTGCCTGCAGGTGGGACCATGGAGGGAGGTGAGGCTGTGAAGGCCGGCCCAGCGTCCCCTCCATGGCGCTGGTGGTCACTGGCAGTGCAGGCAGTACTGGGTGTCCCAGGCAGGTTGTCAGTGCACAGCCACCCGGCTGGCCAGGGGGCAAGGCCTTGCTGCACCTGCACAGCCAACAGGTGTTTGTGGGGGCCAGTCCTATTTTGACACCCCCACCAAGAACTGCCCAGCTGTCTCGGGCTGTGAACTCTACGGTCCAGGCCTCGGGGTACCCAGGCCTGTGCTCCCGTCGTGGACCTGCAGAAACTGGACTCCTTGGCCTTGGAGTCGGGGAGAAGACCCGACCTGAACTGAGCTCCACCACCGGGCGAGTTACTCCCATCCAGAAATTTCCTCTATCAACTGTAAAATGGGAGGAACAGTAGTGCCTTCCTATAGGCTGTTGTGATGAGAGAGATGAAAAAATGCTTGGCCGGTACTTAACATACAACCAAGTACCGCGTGTTGCTCGGTGAACTCCAAGTTCCATTGGAACAAGAATTAGGCTTGATTCCTGTTTGCCTCTCCCAGGGTGCCCAGCGTAACACCTGCTGGAGATAGCGTACAGTTCTGTGCATTCGGCGTCTGCCACTCCGTGTCTTCGAAAAGGTTCACGGAACATATCTAGGATGAATTCAATTTTTTTTGCACCACTATAAATATCTTTTCGTTCCATTTCCAGCGGACTTCCGGCAGCAGGCTTCTTTGTGTTTACGTCGCTCTGGCCTGCTGTCCGGGTCTTGCTGTGGATGCACGGGGAGCTGCAGGTTCGCTGAGTCCCGGCACGCCTCGCTCCCTCTAGGTGCACTCCCAGGGCCACGGTCCTCCCACCTCCCGCCGACTGCTCTTCCTCCAACCAGACAGATGCAGGCTCAGACAGCACTGGGCAGAGTCCCACACTCTGGGATCCATAACTGGTAAGCACTTGGCTTGGCGTGGTGTTCCCCCAGCGGAGTTATTTTAATTCCAAGAAAGCTTTGAACTTAAAGCAGGCGTTCTGAACCCGGGGCCGTGGAAAGCCCGGGTGTGGGCCCCATCAGTGGCCTGCAGCATTTTGGTTTTCCATGGTGTGTGAGTCAGGACGGATCACAGAGGTTGTTATTTACAGAAGGGCCGACCGGTGGAAACCTCCGCAGGAGAGGGCTATGGCCTGTGTCTGGGCCGTCCAGGGAGGTTCTCCCTGTTTGCTTGCGAATCTTGAGCCCTTGACGTGTAACTAGCGCATGAGCAGGGCTGAAGTTTTAATTTTGTTTATATCAGTTAATTTAGGCTTCGGTTTAAATGGTCCCATGTGGGTTGGTGCCTGCCATCCCCAGGGCGCGTAGCCTAAGATGATAAAAATCCCACGGTGGCATTTTGGGTCATCTCAGGGGTTTGGCTTTTTAGGGCATGCGAGGAGATTTGTATGAGCAAGAGTTCTGAAGGCCTGGCATTTTGGAAATCATTCATTCACTCCTTCAGGCACGCATGCATGAGTCAGCATTGACGTGTGCTGAGTCAGGCAGTCTCGGGGCTCACAGTATGAGAGAGCCAGTGCCCGCAGTCCCAGGGCGCCAGACGTTCTGCCGGAACTTTCTGACAGGTCCTTGTGGGGCTGATTTTGTACTTAGAAGAGCATGGGGCCGGCGCCGCAGCTCAGTGGGCTAATCCTCAGCCTGCAGCACCGGCACACCGGGTTCTAGTCCCAGTCGGGGCGCCGGATTCTGTCCCAGTTGCCCCTCTTCCAGGCCAGCTCTCTGCTGTGGCCAGGGAGTGCAGCGGAGGATGGCCCAACTGCTTGGGCCCTGCACCCCATGGGAGACCAGGAGAAGCACCTGGCTCCTGCCACCGGATCAGCGCGGTGCGCTGGCCCCAGCGCGCCGGCCGCGGCAGCCATTGGAGGGTGAACCAACGGCAAAGGCAGATCTTTCTCTCTGTCTCTCTCTTTCACTGTCCACCCACCAAAAAATAAATAAATAAATAAAGAAGAGCATGGCCACCCCGTTTGGTAGTGCAGAGCTTGGAGCGTTTGGCCATCTGTGAGCAAAAGGCTGCTCCTTCCTCTTAGAGGGCTGTTTGGTCTTAGAGGGGGTGGGCTGGGGAGGCCAGCGGAGTCGGAGAGGCTGGGTGCCTCCTGGGTGATCAGATGGAGTTTATAAAGGGAAATGGCATCGTTCACTTTTTATGGATGTCGGTGAGGCAGCTGGGGAACTCGGCATCTGGCTTCCATTGATTCGGAGACTCCTTTGCTCGCGAGTTATCATTAGCTCATCTACTCCTGGGGTTGTGGGGAGGGTTAATTAGCTTTTATGGGCAAAGCGCTGATTGCTATGCCTGTTGCACAGTGAGTGCCCCGAAAGTGCAGTCCCTTATCCTTGCGGAGGGAGTGGCCGGTAAACGTAGCAGGGGTCGATGCTCCATCCGTTTGTTGAATGAATATACAAGCTTCAAAAGCATCAAGCAGAACCAAACACAGGGTCTGCCATGGCCTTTGCCGGCTGTGAAACGGTCCAGTGCCGTGGCCAAGGCAATCATAGTATCCGCAGGGCAGAAGGAGGGCTTCAGCAGCGGGCTTTGTCACTCTCTTCTCAAGTCCTTGGTTTCTCAACCGGAAATGACGAGACATTGCCCAAGACCTGCTCCAGTGGCGTGGATGGAAGAGCCTGGCTGGGTCCTTGCAACACTGGAGACACAGGAATAGCCTCATATCTCCTCCAGCCAAGATGGCTCCAACAACCCCCCCTGCCCCGCACCCCGGCATGGGAACAGACTCAGAGCCTGGAATTTTGTTCCAAACAAGCCGTTTTGCAACAACTCAAGAATTTCCAGTTGTGTCTGTTAATGAACACAAACTCCGCAAGGGAGGTGGCCCCTAGGGCATCTGCCAGTGTGCAAGGAGCGCACTCGGGGCCCTGCCGAGGAAGGGGAGGGGCCGGTGTCCCCAGAAATAGACAAACCAATCCCAGCAAAGGCTGCAGGGCACCCTGCGGACTTTCTGAAACTTAGCTCCAGTGAATAACCTCTTTTGTGTCGGGCTGCCGTTCAGCTGGATGCGGTTCTAACTCGTTTCTGCTGGCTGCCTGCAGCCCCTCAATGTGATCTTTGTCTTGTCAACACGGAGTCCTTTGGCCTCCAGCCCTATTGTTCTGATTAAAATGCCAGAATTGCTTGCCGGATCGCTATTGATTTTACATCACCTAGAAGAGGAGGAAAAATGGAAGCTACGCAACCCGGTCTCGGCGTTTGAGGAATGGACAGTGTTCTTCCGGGTGGGGAGTGGAGGGGGAGGAGTGTCCAGGGTAGGGCTGTGGGCAGACGGCGCCCGGCACACACGTGGGGGGTGAGATCTTCACGCATGAGCATGGAGTCACACATCTGAGCCAGTATCCTCGTGGGGTGACCTCGCCTTTGCCGGCTCCCTCCCGGGCTGGCTGCTGCTGGGAAGTGATGAGCCCAGATGGGTCTCCCCGGCCAGTGCTCCTCATTGTCTCTCTCCTCCTTCAGATCCTGTAGCAGGGGCGGGGAGGGGGGGAGTGGGACTCAGAACCTGGGGGTTGACCAGACCTGGCCAGGTACTCCTGGTTCTGTAAAGCCTTGGGCACGTGTTTTTGTCTTTCGGAGTCCCTGTGTGTCGAGCCCGGAAATGACACTGTTACCTCCATCCCGAAGAATCGCAGCGGCGTGGAATGACTGCCTGAGAAACAAGCCACACACGAAGAGGAGTTTAATCATTTATTTTCTGTCTTCATTCGGCATGGAAATAGCGTGGTTGCTAGGGGACACCCATCCATCTTGGTTTCCCCAAGATAGTTTTTTTTTAAAGATTTATTTATTTATTTGAAAGGCAGAGGTACAGAGATGCAGAGGCAGAGAGAAAGAGAGAGAGAGAGAGGTCTTCCATCTGCTGGTTCACTCCCTAAATGGCCACAATGGCCAGAGCTGCACCAATACAAAGCCAGGAGCCAGGAGCGTCTTTCAGGTCTCCTACCTGGGTGCAGGGACCCAAGGACTTCGGCCATCTTCTACTGCTTTCCCAAGCCATAGCAGAGAGCTGGATCAGAAGTGGAGCAGCCGAGACTCGAACCAGTGCCCATATGGGATGCCGGCACTACAGGTGGTGGCTTTACCCACTACACCACAGCACCAGCCCCGAAACCTTCTTTTAAACAGCCAGTACATGGTACTCCATTATTTCCACCATTTTTGGCAATGCACCTTCCTTTACTGTCAGATACAAGTTTCCAAACTCCCATTCAGCGTTTAATACTCAGCATGTCAGGGTGGCGCTGTGGCGTAGTGGGTAGAGCCGCCCCCTGCCAGGCCGACATCTCATGTGGGTGCCAGTTCGAGTTCTGGCTGCTCCTCTCCTGATCCAGCTCTCTGCTATGGCCTGGGAAAGCAGTAGAAGATGGCCCAAGTCCTTGGGCCCCTGCACCCACGTGGGAGACCCAGAGGAGGCTCCTGGCTTCAGATTGCTGCAGCTCGGGCCGTTGCAGCCAACTGGGGAGTGAACCAGCAGATGGAAGACCTCCCTCTCTCTGCCTCTCCTCTTCTCTCTCTCTCTCTCTGCTTCTTCTTTCTCTAACTCTGACTTTCAAATAAATAAATAAATCTTTTAAAAAAATACACGTATTGAGTGCCTGCTCAAACATGACCTGAATGCCAGGCATAGCATGACCGAAACAAAGATTCATACCTTGGCTGAGCATCTATGCCAGACAGGGGTGAGAGGGAGCAACTAGAAGGCACAGGTGTTGTTTCAGGGTGGTAAGTGCTCCAAGAAAAGGCAGCATGGCGCTGGGTAAAGCATGCTGAGGGCGAAGCTGCAGGTGGGGGCTGCCAGAGGTGGGGAAGGTGGTTACAGTGCCCTCCTGGACGCAGTAAAATTCTAACAAAGACATCATGGAGAGAGCGAGCTGGCCCCACACATAGATGGGGGAGGTGCTCTCTAGGCACAGGGCACAGATGAGCAGAGATCCGCTCCGCAGCGCTCAAGGGCCGGAAGCAGCTGGGCTTTGCATTTGAGAAAAGGCCACGTGGACAGAGCTGAGGAAAAGCACAGGTCCCCCAGGGCTTTGCTGGCCCTTGTAAGGGTTTGACCTGCACAGAGTGGAGCGCTAGGAATAGGTGTAGGGAGGAGGTGAGAGTGGAAGCAGGAGACCCAGTGGAAATCTGTGCCGCAAGGCAGAGGAGGAAGGGTGTCGGTTCCGACCACGGCGGTGTCCGGGGCAGGGGAGAGAGTGGTGAGCGTGGAATTGAAGGCGAGGCTCCAGGCGGGCTCATGGGCGGACTCACAGGATCTGACTGAGCCAGTGGAAGGCGGGGGAAGCTGTCAGCTCAGCTGCGGAAAGCGGTGGGCGGAGACAGTTTGGGGCAGGGGAGATAAGGAATGCTGGATGCGCACTTGAGATGCCTGTTGGACATCTAAGTCAAGATGTTGAGTGGGTGTGGGAGTCATTAGCATAGCGTTCTTATTTAAAGCCTTGAGCCTTTATTTTTTCCCACAATGCTCCTTGTTGGTCCATAGACCCAAAGTTTCCGGGAGGTGAAGAAGTTTCTGTCCCATGGGCAGTGACATCTACAGCTTCAAGGGCTCAGCGCCCTGGTCTGCCGACGCAGGCTGCCCGGGCCCTGGAAGTGTCCAGCTCACACTTGTCATGTCCAGGGGCGCTCAGAGAATGTCTCACACAGGCTCACACATGCAGCCAACCCTCCCTGCTACGTTGCGTTGCCGCTGCCACAGCCACGGTCATGGGCCTTAGCCGGGGAGCCTTGGCCAGTCCCCCGGGAACCACTGGCCCAGCAGCCCCTCCCTGGGACTCCTTGTTGTCTCCATGGGGTGTCACCATTCTTTTTTTAAAATTATTTTATTTGAGTTACAGAGAGGCAGAGGCAGAGAGATAAAGAAAAAAGAAAAAGAGAGAGAATCAATCTTCTATCTGCTGGTTCACTCCCGAGATGGCCTCAACGGCCAGAGCTGCGTCCATCCGAAACCAGGAGCCAGGAGCTTCTTCCAGGTCTCCCACATGGGTGCAGGGGCCCAATGACTTGGGCCATCTGCCACTGCTTTCCCAGGCCACAGCAGAGAGCTGGATGGGAAGTGGTGCAGCCAGGACTCAAACCAGTGCCCATATGGGATGCTGGCACTGCAGGCAGTGGCTTTACCCGCCATGCCACAGCTCCAGCCACAAGAACATTCTTTTAAATTGTAGAGGAACAAATATGTTGCAGAGGAGGATGTAAAACTGGCATACAATCCAAAGTCAAACCCCGATGCCTCCATCATGGTTTTCACCATAATCACAGCCCAGGTCTCCCCAGAGCTTCCCATCAGCCTTCAGTGGACCGTTAGTTATAAAATTTGGAAAGCCTGGGACACCGTCCGTGGTTACATTAGCCAGGTATCTCTACCACAGCCTCAGATGGACAGAGACGAGAAGGCCCAGTGGACTGGGGAGCGACATTGGTGAGAGAAAACTGTAATTTGATGGAGTCGGGGGCGGGGGGATGCTCAGCTCCTCTTTCTCTTTGGGCTGATATCCGACTTTCTGGTATTGCACAGATCTGAAACCCCAGCCAGGCTCAGCCACAGCTGGTTGGAGATTCCAGGATGATGATCCCTGATCAGGCACAGCTGGACATTCTCCAGGCCAGGAAGGCAGGGGATGCACTAATCCAACCTAGGGGACCTCACGGGGGCATTCATGGATCCGAGAGCTGCGCATGGCAAATGGCACATGGCGTACACAAAGGCGTGGGTGTTGAATCAGCAACCAAGGGCAAGAGCCATCCCAAGACTTCCAGGGAGACACGGGCAGGCAGAGAGCCTGTGCCCTCCCATCTCTAACCAGGCAGCCCACACATCCCACACCCAGCAAACAAGTGCAGGAGCCACAAGCAGGCTGAGTGCTAGGCGGGCATCTCCAAATGATGGTGTTTCTCAGAACTTACTAAATATACCCATCGCTGGGCGTCTCGTCCTGCTCTCCTATCAGAATCTCAGAAATGTGCATGGAAGAGCCCCTGGGCTCTGTCCCACCCTGAGCATCTCAGCTTGACCTTGGCTCAAGACCTTGGTAACCACGGAGCGACTTCTCCATGCCAGGGAGCAGATTCCATCATGTGCAGAGAACAAAACTATTTAAGACACATGGGCCCTGCCCTCAAACAGATCAAAGACATGAAAGAGACAAATGGCAGCCAGGGGCGTGGACTCAAGGCTGTGGTCAGACGACCCTCCCTAGGCAATGGCGCTGAGAACCCAATGAATGCCACGCACTTGTGAGGGCTCTGACAACGTCGGAGGCCTGGTGCCAGTCTCTGCCACTGACTGCCCCAGAGAGCTGCCAAATGTGGCGCAGACCTAAAGTGAGGATGGCAGCAGCCCTGCAGGGCGGTCTGGTTCATTGTGTCTGCTGAACACCCAGAGGGCGAACTCGCTCCCCGGGAGGGGAGGCTTTTGCGTGGAGCTTGGGACACAGCTGTCTGGAGCAGATATGAGGGGCTGGAGGAAGCGGGTGTGGGCAATGTCCCTGGCCCAGTCCCCGAGCCTCTGTGGTGCTGTGACTGCGGGAGGCACCGGATGCAGCTGTTTTCACAGGGGCTTGAGCTGAGCTGGTTGGGAGCCCTGGGCACACCGTGTTTTGCATTTCTGCACTGCTTGGTCCTGCCGGAGCCCTGGGCATGGTGGTGGAGGTCAACAGAGCAGCAGGCGAGAGCAGCAGGGGCTTTGAGTGCGCAGAGCTCCCAATCGAAACTCGGCAGTAGGGAGCCAGTGCCTGGTGGTCGTGGCCAGGGGTCTGGGGGGGCAGCCACAGGGACTCCTGGGGGTCTCATAGGAGGTCTTCCTTGTGAATTCCCAGTGCTTATGGGGAGGGGGTGTGTTTGTAAGGAGTCCCACATCAGCGGGTGAATGGAATGAGCCGGTTGGGACTGTTAAGTGCCAAGGCCTTTGTGTTCCAGCAAACTGCTAAAGCTTGGGTGCTGCCTTTGAATCTGCTTTAGTCCCTGACCTCATGCAAAAGGTAGAAACTCAATCCGGGTATGTTGGTTAGAAGGTAGGCCCAGTGGGAGGCGCCAGGGTCACTGGGGGCGTGTTCTCGAAGGGTGACTCCTGGCTGGATTGGTAATAAAAGCTGGAGCTGGGTCCGGCCTCTCTGCTCCTTGGCTTACCATGTCTCCTTTCTTGGCATTCGTCCTGCCCTTGTCATCCACGACCACAGCCCCCCACCCCTGCCCCAGCCAGGTCAGGTCGGTGAGGCTGCTCACTCTTGGACTGGAACCCCCAAAGCTGTGAGCTCAGGGGACCTTTTCTCTTTACAAAGTCAGGCACCTCGGGTATTTTGTTACAGTGACACAGAGCCGACAAACACATCTGTGGAAAAGTCAGGACATCGTGGGGAGTGACAGGTGGCATTAAGAGTGAGCCAATGCCCCGTGGACTTGTGCTGGTGGCAGTGGGAGTTGCCACGGGGGACAGAAGCAGCCTTCGTAGCCCAGTGGTTCCCAGAGAAAGATTCATTGGTTGTCAGTGGGTTTGAAAGTCTCTGTGAAGTAGGGGGCACTCGGGAAAGATCAGAACAGGTGTGATGCCCGTGGGAACCATAAGGTGCCAGCCAGTCTCATCTAAGACCCCTGGAGAGGCGGGGGAAGAAGACCACAGGCTGGCTCGATCTGGAAGTGAAACCAGGAAACCCAGGGGCTGCCCTGGGGAGGGCTCCCTGAGAAGAGGGAACCCCCACCCCCCACCCCGGTGGGCCCCTCACCACCTCAAGGACCTCCTAAAGGCACCCCAGGTACTGCTTTGGGATGAGCTGCGGGCATCCCTAGGAGCAAGCCTAGAAGCTTGGTGGTTTGTTCCACAAGTGTGTGACCTGGGGTGCCTCTGAGAAGCACATTCTACTCCCACCACAGGCGAGCCCCTGTCCACGGGCGAGCCCTGCTCCCCCAGGCGGCAGGCTGCAAACTGGGCTCGGGCGCCAGCGGTCAATGTCTCAGTGCCGACAGCGGCTGCACTTCGTCTCGGTCCTGCAACTCAGCGAGCCCTACGTGGCAGCCTCACCTGACAGCTCCCGACAGAAGCTGGTGCAGGCGTGAGAGGAGATGACACCACCTAATTTGTTCTGAGCTCCCTGAGAGCTGCAGGGAGGACTCGCATTGTACCTGCTTCTGAAATGCAAACATAAAATAAAATAATAAAAGGTGCTGACAGAGATTTAAATGAGAATAAAATGCCAATTAACTCAGAGGTATTGAAGTTGCTTGTGCTTCTCCAAGCAGCCCAGGTCACACTTGGAAGATCAGTTTCAATTTCCCCCAAAGCACTGAATGGCCACGGCGGGGAAACGGATCTCAGAACAATCCAGAACTCGGTGCCAGGCCCACTACTTATCACTTTAATTGACACTCACTCCACGCGATGCTCATGCAGTCACCGAATGGGCTCCATTTAATTTGAAATGGGGAGTTTTTTCTTTCCCCTCTTGAAATATTTAACGCAACAGGCTTTAACGAAGAAGCTGCAGTCCCGGCATTCCACCATTCTTCCATTCTGCTTTTAAAAACTACAAAAGAACCTCTCCAACCGTGACTCGTTGTGAACACACTTGACTTTCACCAACTCCGTAATTACAAAACCTATTGATCTATGGCTGTTTTTTTGGTAGGTGATAGGATAGATGGCTAATTAAAAAAAGAAAGGAAGCCACATCTTGGCTCCCTCCACTTGTGTCCTCAGCAGGGACTTTTGGGGAAGCCATCCTTGGTGGCAAGGTGATGACAACACGACTTTTCTGGGGAGCCTACGTGTCTGCTCCCAGCCCACCCTGCACCCGTCTTCCTGTGCTAACCAGGGGTGAGCAAGAGAGGCGGGCGGCCTCCTTGCCCCAGGCGATCCGGATTCTGGGTGATGGCAGGGAGGCAGGTGGACTCCCCCCTCCCCCCTGGTGTGTATTAGCGCCCACACAGGTGGGGCAGGAGCAGCGTTCACCCCGAGGTGTTACATACTGATACAGTGACAGGCAATTATCTTTGGAGACAGTGTTAAGACAATCAGTAATTGGAAGAGCAAGCGAGAGAGGGGTACCCCCCCCCCCCCGCCCAGGCAGAATGGTATTTCTTAAAACAACAACAACAAACCTCCCCTATCTCTGAGGCTGGTGATTCAGCTTCAACGGGTCATTTGGTCTCTGCCACTTCTCCCCCTCCGGAACTGCTTCATTCTGCAGAAGTGTTAGCTTCCAGGGCGTCTGAGGCCAGCACTTTCCAAAAATGGTGCTAGCGAAAGGGAAAAGTCGGTGCCTTCGCAAGCAGTCTCACACGGCCTGCTTTTGCGACGGCATGAGCTGGCAGAGGGCCGTGGTTTCAAACGGAGGCTGACACACGGAGGCTGGAAGGGCACATTGCCCCCGGAGCTGACTGATTCCGTGGGAACAGGGAAACTTCCACACCCCGCCCTCCCGCCCCCACCCCCTGCAGGGGCCATGAAGGCATCGCTGCATCCTTTTACGGACCAGCATTGGAAGGGCGGGATTTTCTCCTGCTGGTTTGACCATGGTGACATACGTTCCCTACCTTCTGCGTCAGCTACGTGTGTCGGCAATCGCACGTTGGACTGAGCAGGAGGAGAGCAGACGGGGAAGACAAGGCTGCCGGAAGTCTTGTCCACGTCAGCAAAGACTTGAACGTATTATGGAAAACTTCTCATCTGCAAGAGGTGGAAGCCAATCGGATTTCACTTAGAAGGAGAAGGGGAGCTTCATTTGAGGACACCAGGATGTGTGACAGGATCCTGACCCCAGGAAGGAGTGGGAAGGAGAAGCCACGGGGTCCCCCTCCCCCCTCCCAATAAGGGCTTCCTGTCCTTCCGGTGCTCACACTGGCCCTGCTTCTCTCGTCTACACAGCAGAAACCCGTGGGCTGCAGATTTGAGTGCACAAACAGCATCTGATTCATGCTGACTCGCAGTGAAATCCCCAAATCCCAGACGGAGGGCTTGGGTCGGTCTGGCTTAACCCAGGTGCCACGCCTTGCCAAGCAACCCCCATTACCAAAAAACCCGTGACAAAAGCCGGAGGGCCTGGTGACTCATGGGTCCGATTACACGGCACCTCCTAGTGTGCTGCAGGGCAGTGCCTGGAATGATCATTTCTCCTGTAATAGAAGCAGAATGAGACAGAAGCTGTTGCTCCCGCTAGAAGGTAAATCACTTTGAACAAAATGGTTGTGCAGGGGCTGGGGTTTCAGTATGAGTGGTGCAACCAGCCAAAAAGAGTCGAGGTACAAAGGGAATAGCATTCTTCAAAAGATGTCTTTTATTTATTTGAATGGCAGAGTTACAGAGAGAGGAGGAGAGACAGAGAGAGAGGGAGAGAGAGAGAGAGAATCTTCCATTCGCTGGTTCACTCCTCAAATGGCTACAATGGCTGGAATAGGGCCAGCCAGGAGCCAGGAGCTTCCTCCCGGTCTCTCATGTGGGTGCAGGGGCCCAAGGACTTGGGCCATCTTCCACTGCTTTCCCAGGCCATAGCAGAGAGCTGGATCAGAAGTGGAGCAGCTGGGATTCGAACAGGCGCCCATATGGGATGCCGGCACTGCAGATGGCAGCTTTCCCTGCTACACAACAACGCCAACCCCAATAAATAAATCTTAAAAAAATAAATAAATAAAAGGGAGCACCTCATGGCCCAGTGTACCCAGAACGTCCCCTCAGGAGCCAGGGCAGGCATGACTGTGTGCAGAGGATAGTCCCAAAGCAGGGTCTCCTCCACCTGCCTCCTTCCCTCCGCTAATCCCTCCGTGTGTTGGCTGCATGCACTCCTACGGAGAGTTCTGTTTCTCCCTGCAGCCTAGGAGGATGACTGCTGGCAGCTCCAACCTCCCTACAGACCAGTAGCAGACCCAGCAGGCTAGTCTTTGCAAGGCTCTGATTGGTCTAGGTTGGGTCACGTGTACCAATCGCTGCCATCAGGGCTAGCCTGGGTGCACGTCCATCACCATGGAGTAGAAGAGTTCCAGGCACTGCATCATAGCCCCTTCTCGCAGTGTATGAGAGGCACACACAAAGGATATCCAACGGGACTCCCCTTGTGTGTTGATAGACGCTGAAGCGGTGTGCGTGAGAGCAGGGGGTGGCTTTGATGCCCAGATGCTGGGAGGCTACAGATGCAGCTGGTGATGCTTCTGTTCTTGGCGGGCTCCCAGCATCCTGTGGGGGTTGTCAGAGCTCAGAAGTGTGCAGCACTAAGGCACGGGTGCTCTGAAAACAGACCTAGAGGGAGGGAGGACTAATGGCGCCTTTCGAGTCTCTTTCCGCTGCTCTCTCCTGAGAAGAATCTCACCCTTTGTCACAGGAAGTGGTTTTTACTGCAATGGTGAAACAGAAAAGAGGAACTGAGAGTGGGAATGTTTCAATGGGGACAACACTTTGCTTATTTTTTTCTCAACTTTTTAAAAGGTTTACTTATTTTTTTTTTATTTGAAAGGCAGAGTTACAGAGAGAGAGAGAGAGAGAGAGAGAGAGAGATCTTCCATTCTCTGGTTCATTCCCCAAATGGCACAAGAGCTGGGGCTCGGTCAAGCCCAAGCCTGGACCTTCACTCAGCTCTCCCACATGGGTGGCAGGGGTCCAAGCACTGGGGCCATCCTCCACTGCTTTCCCAGGTGCGTTAGCAGGGAGCTGCATGGGAAGCGGAGCATCCGGGACTCCAACCAGTGCCCATATAGGATGCCGGCGTTGCAGGTGACACAATGCCAGCTCCTTTTTGTTAACGTTTTACTTGGAGGTAATTATAGATGCACCTGCAGTGGTAAGAAATAGCAAAGAGAGAACCTCTTCACACCTTCCACCCCGTGTCCCCGGGATCACATCGTAACTGCAGGCTAGGGCCGCTGTCCCCGGGGATCACATCGTAACTGCAGGCTAGGGCCGCTGTCCCCGGGGATCACATCGTAACTGCAGGCTAGGGCCGCTGTCCCCGGGATCACATCGTAACTGCAGGCTAGGGCCGCCACCACCAGGAGAGCGCGTGGCTCACCAGTGCGACTCACTTGGAGACTGGGGTTTAGTCAGTGTCCTTTTGGCTCGGAAGTTACTTCTCTGAGCTGGGCTTGATGCTGGTGCACGTTAGGAGAGTGGTAACTCGTCTGAACTTTCTCCCTCAGCCCTCCTGTACAAGAGGACTTCAAAATGCTTGTGGGAAAATGGAATAAAAAAGGTTATTTTGATGCAAAAAAAAACCCTTATGTGTCATAATACATGTTTTTCACAAGCTTTTTGGACATCTCCAGTATTATTATTATTATTATTATTATTTTGACAGGCAGAGTTAGACAGTGAGAGACAGAGACAAAGAGAAAGGTCTTCCTTCCGTTGGTTCACCCCCAAATGGCCACTACGGCTGGCGCACCGCGCTGATCCGAAGCCAGGAGCCAGGTGCTTCCTCCTGGTCTCCCATGGCAGGTGCAGGGCCCAAGGTCCTGGGCCATCCTCCACTGCCCTCCTGGGCCACAGCAGAGAGCTGGCCTGGAAGAGGGGCAACCGGGACAGAATCCGGCACCCCGACCGGGACTAGAACCCAGTGTGCCAGTGCCGCAAGGCAGAGGATTAGCCAAGTGAGCCACGGGGCTGGCCGTCTCCAGTATTATTTGAGGGCAGAGTGGATGTGGTCTATATGACTGACATACTTCGGGTGGTTCTTTCAAAAAAAATATTTATGGGGGGGCCAGCGCTGTGGCGCAGTGAGTAAAGCCCCAGCTTGCAGTGCCGATATCCCATATGGGCACCAGTTTGAGTCCCGTTTGCTCCACTTCCGACTCAGTTCTCTGCTGTGGCCTGGGAAAGCAGTAGAAGATGGCCCAAGTCCTTGGGCCCCTGCACCTGTGTGTGAGACCTGGAAGAAGCTCCTGGCTCCTGGCTTCAGACAGCTCAGCTCTGGCCATTGTGGCTATTTGGGGAGTAAACCAGTGGATGGAAGACCCCTCCCCCCACTGGCTTTACCTCTCTTTGTAGCTCTTTCAAATAAATAAAATAAAACTTTAAAAAAATACTTCTGGGGGTGACATCCGGTGTAACAGTTAGGAAAAGGCCTGGGGGCCCACAGCTTGTTTCAGACAAGTTCCAGCTCTCCTGCGCTCCCAAGCTTCCGCCAGTGCACACTCTGGGAGGCAGTGGCCAGAAGCTCAAACACTTGTGTTCCTGCCTCCCGTGTGGGGAGCTGGTGACATCTGGGCTCCTGGCTTTGGCCTGGCCCAACCCTGGCTGTTGTGAGCTTTTAGGGAGTGAACAAGTGTATGTAAAATCTCTGTCTCTATGCCTTTTAGATAAAAAAAAAAAGAAAAAAATTTTAAAAGTTATGAAATAGTCATGCCGTACCAGGCATCATGGGGACACAGGCATTGGTGGAAACAGGTGGGAGGACTAAGGCTGGGAACGTAAATTATAGAAAGTCTTGGATTCCCGGCGGAGGAACTTGGGACAGATGGGCAGTATTTCGGGAAGACGCACTTTGCAGCGGAGTGTGGGGTGATTGGGAAGGAAAGATGGGAGGAACGGAAGCCAAAGCAACAGTTGACATGAGGAATCTCAAGGGACTGAAGCAAAGTCGTAGAAATCAAGAAAGGGGAGGCGCAGAGCAGTTGGAGACGGGGCATCAGTCCACACGCGGCCATGCACACACGCGCGTTCTCAACCTGGCAGGGCGGCCCCAGGGCCCCACCCAGCGTGCAAGGAAGCTTGACTCGGACTCCTTCATTCTGAGGAGCTCATAGAAGCTGGAGTGGAATCGCCTCTTCTAAGCATAGACGACAGTCTTGTCTCGCGGCTGCACTGAATTTTGCAGAAGGCAGAGATGGGTTGGGAAGAACCAACTTGCCGAGTTTTGGATTGGCATTCTGTTGTTCTAGCTACTACCTTTCCTCACCATCTGGAGAAAGAGATGTTTGGATCCTTTGTGGAGTCGGCTGGGGTTTCAGGTGCCCCTCCAAGTCCCTCTCCACCTGCTAAGGTGCAGAATAGGAGGGAGTGAGGGTCCCAGTTGGGCCCCAGCTGCCTTCCCTCAATGGGCAGGAGCTGCCGTGGCCCATTTGTATGGGGAGTGAGTGTCCTTCCCTCTGGGAAAGAATTGTTCCGAGGGGTGGGGAGGGAACTCTGAGAAGCAGCTAGACCCCGAACCAAGCCCCTGTAGTCCTGAGAAGGCAAGAGGAGAGCCTGGGCCATGAGCGGCAGCTGCGCTGGAGCAGGGTCCATGCCAGGACAGGCGTGGGCTCAGTGAGGCCTGGCAGCGACGCTGCTGAACAGGTGCCGCCACCTCCCCTCGGGGACTCCTTTGTACCTGCAAGGCGGGGTGGACCCAGGGACTCAGCAGCACAGCCCAGGTGCGCGCTCTCGCCCCCCCCCCCCTTCTGTTTCCTCGGCTCTGTCTGTGCACCGACATCACTCTCCTGCCACCAACAGGCTTGCTCCATTGAGGAAGAGCTGTCCAACAATGCGACACCCAAGGGTGAGGACCAAGCCCTCCTCTCCTCTCCAAGTGCTAGAACCCAAAATTCCCAGAGCAAACTGGCCCGAGTTGGGTCACGTAGCCATGTCTGAGCCAAGCGCTGTGGTCTGCGACATGGCTCCATGAAGCAAGGGTGCTGCTATAGCCACACAAGCAGCAGGGATGCGGGGTGGCTGGAAACCACGGGGACTTTCTTTCTTTTTAAAGATTTATTTATTTGAAAGTCAGTTACACAGAGAAAGGAGAGGCAGAGAGAGAGAGAGAGAGAGAGAGAGAGGTCTTCCATCCTCTGATTCACTCCCCAGATGGCTACAACAGCCAGACATGCGCCGCTCCGAAGCCAGGAGCCAGGAGCTTCCTCTGGGTCCCGCACGTGGGTGCAGGGGCCCAAGGACCTGGGCCATCTTCTACTGCTTTTCCAGGCCACAGCAGAGAGCTGGATCAGAAGAAGAGCAGCCAGGACTAGAACTGGCACCCATATGGGATACTGGTGCTTCAGGCCAGGGCGTTAACCCACTGCACCACAGCGCCAGCCCCACCACGGGAACTTTCACTCTTCAGATTCCCAGCGGATCTCTCTCTGCTGCTCATGCAGGCGCCTGGGTGTGGGGGGGTGTCCCTGCCCTACCATGAGGAAGTGCCCCCCCACTCCCTGTCTCTCCTGACCTTCTCCCCCTCCCCTCATCAAAGTGGGCTGGTCCCCGTTCCTGTGTCCCCAAGTCACGGAAAACACAACACCTTGGCTCATCCGAGACACAAGTTGTTGCCGCAGCGGGAGCAAAGGGGCTCAGGTCCGGTCACATCCAGCTGTGAGGTTGACCTCAGTGACAGGGCCCCTCCTGTCACTGCTGGCTCCTCAGAGAGCTGGGAGCCTGCCAAGGTTTCCCCCTTTTATACCCTGGTGGCCAGGAGAGGCAGACGGTGTGGCCCAGGCTCTGAAGGACAGGAGGCCGAGCTCAGAGGAGCCACAGTACAGGTCCTACCCAAAGTCTATCCACGCTGGAAGGGGCCGGTGCCTTGGCCCCAGTCAGGGAAGGGAGGGAGGCGGGGGAGGAGAGCTGGTCTGAATCTATGCACTCTGTTCGTGAGCAGGAGGGGTGATGATGGTTTGACTTAGGGTTTAATTAGGGCTTAAGACAACAGCTGTGCTGTCTTGAGTCCCAACCAGGCACGGTGACACACGAGCCACCGACCCAGAGAGAGCCACTGTCCCCATGTCAGATGAGCCAGGAGCCGCTGTTTAAACAGAAGGGACCATCTTTTCAGACCCTGGAGGGAAGCATCACCAAAATCTCACCATTAGACCAGGCCGGGGCTGGAGAACGGTGCAGAAAGGAAAACTTTGGAGACGGAAGGTCGGGGACTTGGGCGGAGTCCTGGTGGCTCAGGGCCCGCAGGACCTCGAGCAGGTGGCCCTGTCCTGTGGGTCTCCGTGGCTCCAGCTGACAGGCAGCGGTCCAGCTGCAGCCTCTGCCGCCTGACCCAAGACTGCGCTGAGCTCCCGGCGTGTTGCAGGACATTTTTAATTCATTTTGTGCCAAGCCGCACACATTCCCAGACACAGTTTTGCTGGGTTCCTTTGCCTTTCCTGGTCTCTTTGGCCACTCTGGATTTTCTGGGTCCAGGAGAGAGAAAGGCATGGGCCTCAGTGTACCAAGGGACAGGCTCTTGTTGGCCCACACCCACCTGGGGGCAAAGCGGCCAGAAAGCCATACCTTCCAGAAAAGCGGCGCTCATCTTCCCAGCAGCTCTTCCAGGTAGATGTGGTACTTCCATCCCATCCCACAGAGACACACGTGCCCGAGGTCACAGAAACAGGGTTTGAATCCCTGTGATCCGGAGACCCACGCCAGAGCCCTGCTCTCTCCACCATGGAGTTTGCACCCCAACTCCCTCTCTGCCCGCCTAGCACCCAGGACCTCTCCCCTTCCCCACAGCGTTGAGCACCAATGACCCATGGGCTGCCCGGGCACCTGCAAGGAAGGTGGCACAGGTACCAGCAGGACAGCAATGGGCAGGCCAGGAGGAAGACTCCCTGCAGGGCCGGCACTGTGGCATAGCGGGTAAAGCTGCCTGCAGTGCCGGCATCCCATATGGGTACCAGATCAAGTCCCAGCTGCTCCACTTCTGATCCAGCTCTCTGCTGTGGCCTGGGAAAGCAGTAGAAGATGGCCCAAGTCCTTGGGCCTCTGCACCTGCTTTGGAGCAGCACAGCTCCGGCTGTTGTGGCCAACTGCGGAGTGAAACAGAGGATAGAAGACCTCTCTCTCTCTCTCTCTCTAGCGCTCTCTCTCTCTCTCTCTCTCTCTGCCTTTCCTTCTCTCTGTGTGTAACTTTGACTTTCAAACAAATAAATAAATCTTTTAAGGAAAAGATTCCTCTCGCACCCTCAGGGAACCCCACTTTCCTGTAACCATGTCTGCATCTTGAACACACCCACTCCATGAACCTGCCTTTGGTCTCTTCTAGAGGCTGTCTGTCCATCTGCCTCTTGGAAGAATCAGGGCACAAGCTGGGGCCGGGTAGCCCCTGACACCAGCCTGTCTGGTGATAAACAACGATGTCCTCTCTCTCTGCTTGCTCCCTGTCCCTCGCACTCTGAGACCAGGGCAAGGACAGGCGCTGATTGAAGCCCCAGCAAACTGGGCGGCTGCAGCCCACAACGCTGAGAAACACACAGGTTGTTTGCCAGGCGCCTTTCTGTCCTCTGATGAAAACCCTGCTGTAATCTGTTAGTGCCACCGCCGCGGGAGCATGAATTATTCAGAGAGGTCTCTGTTCCCTATCTCCCCTCCCCGGGGACGCCCCTGCCATTGTCCGCCCTCATGGGCCATTATACACTCTGTGAATTTAATCTTTTAGGCTATGCAGGGCCCGCACAGAAAAAAAATGTATGAATAACAATTTTCCCGTAATAACCTTCAACTAACCTTTCAACCAGAGTGAGTCATTCCAATCCCATTTTCACATCAAGAGGAATCAGAGGCAGGCAATTACCTCTTATCTGCCTCAGAAGCTGCCCCCGCCTCGGCTGCACCCTTAATTTTTAAAGGGGTGTTGAAGAATGCTGCAGAATCCAGAGGAGGCAGAAGAGGAGGCAAGGGTTGGGTGATAAGAGGCCGGCTCGCGTCTCCCCTGCCAACGCTGGGTGTCCGGCTAAGGGGTCCTGAGCCTCAGCCTTCCCCTCTCTACACTGTCCACCCTGCCAGTCTCCTGGGGTCACGGCTGTGGGCCCTCGTCCACCAGCAGTTCTGGCTCCCCCGGCCCACCGCAGGCACCTAGCCTCCGTCGCACCCACTCCAGGGAAATCTCTCCCCTGCCCACAGATTTCCACAAGGCCCCTCCGTGGGCTGCAAGTTCAGAGGAGCTTGGCTCCCAGCGAGAGCGGCTGACAGAAGAGAGGACAGGGCTGAGCTGTGGCTCACTTGGTTAATCCTCTGCCTGCAGTGCAGGCATCCCATATGGGAGCAGGGCTCTAGTCCCGGTTGCTCCTCTTCCAGTCCAGCTCTCTGCTGTGGCCCGGGAAGGCAGTGGAGGATGGCCCAAGTGCTTGGGCCCTGCACCCGCATGGGAGACCAGGAGAAGCACCTGGCTCCTGGCTTCGGATTGGCATAGTTGAGGCCGTAGTGGCCATTTGGGGTGGGGGGTGAACCAACAGAAGGAAGACCTTTCTCTCTGTCTCTCTCTCATTGTCTAACTCTATCTGTCAAATTAAAAAAAGAAGAAGAAGAAGAAGACAGAAGCAGGTGGGAGGCTGTGCTGACCCCTCCAGGAGCCCCACCTGGCCCCGCGTCTCCCCCCACCCCCGGAGTTTGGGGTCAGCCTTGGCTCCCTAAGTCATGTGACCCAGGATAAGGAAGGGCTTCTCAGGTAAAAAGGGGGTTGCTGACACCTTGCAGGGCTGTTCTGGGGAGCCCCAGGGGCCACCATTGCGAAGTCTTCTCCATGCAGACCGTGGGCCTGCATCTGGGTCTGCTCTGTGGCCCAGGCACCCCCACTCCTACTCCTGACTTCTGGTCCTGAGTATCTTATTCCCCCACCCCCAACCAGGGGTAGGGCCCTGTGCAGGGGTGCACACTCAGGCCTTACACAGTGCTTCCAGGTGCTTGAGAAATTCAGAGAAGAAGTGAGGGCAGGGTGGGGGCGTGCAGCGCTTACCCTGGAGCGCCTGGGCCACTGCTGTTGTCTTGCGGGAGCCACCCAGCCTTTCACCCCAGTACCCAGGCTTGGATTCTGCTTCCTCTGCTTTGCCTCTTACCAATTTTTTTTAACTTAACTGCACAATGCAGACCCGGAGGGTGAAGTGGCCTCTGCAAGTCATGATTCAGAGGGTCCAGGGCCCAGACAGCTGTGGTGGGCCTCTTCTTTGGGGCCATAAAATGGTCAGGCAGCTGGTGTTGGGGGGTCTGGCCAATTCAGCAGTGGGGGTGACGCACTCGGGCCAATCAGGAGCCAGCATGGAACTGTCTCCAACCCAGCTTTTAGCACTCCCTGTTTGTCTTTGCAGACGGATGTGGGCAGCCGGGCCCGGGCCTGTAGTCCCCTCTGTTCCAGGGCCGGTTAATGCTTCCTGACCTGCTGCCCCTGGGGAAGGAGCTTCCTGAACAATTGCCCGCCAAGGCCGCGGCTGAGAGAGCACCACGCATCGGCAATGGCTCCCTCAGGGAGGTTACAAGTCAGCTGCTGCAAGTTTTTTTTTTTTTTTTAATTTTGTTTATTTATTTGAAAGTCAGAGTTACAGAGAGAGCAAGAGAGAGGGGGAAAAAAGAGAGAGAGATCTTCCATCTGCTGGTTTATTCCCCCAAATAGCCACAATGGCCAGGCCTGGGCCAGTGAAGCCAGGAGCCAGGAGCTTCCTCCGAGTCTCCCAAGTGGGTGCAGGGGCCCAAACACTTGGGCCATCTTCCACTGCTTTCCCATGTGTATTAGTAGGAGCCAGATTGGAAGTGGAGCAGCCAGGACTCAAACCGGCACCCGTGTGGGTTGCCGGCATCGCAAGTGGAAGCTATGTCACAATGCTGGCCCCCAAGTTTACCTTTATTCATACTTTTTGGTAGTTTATAAGCTTTAAAATGTATATGTGTGTTATAAAAGTTGACAAATGGGGCAGGTCAAGCTGCTGTTTGGGACGCACACACCCCACATCCGAGGGCCACGTTCACCCTCCAGGTGCTCCGCTTCCAATCCAGCACTCTGACAACACGCCTGGGAAGGTGTTGGAAGATTGCCCCACACCTGGGTCCCTGGCACCCATGTGGGAGACCTGGATGGAATTCTGGTTCCTGGCTTCTGCTGTTGAAGGCATCTGGGAAGTGAACCAGCAGATGGGCGAGTTCTGTCTCTCCCTGTCACTCTACCTTCATAAATTGAAATAAATTTTGGAAAGATTTATTTATTTATCTGAAAGGCAGAGAAACAGAGAGAAGGAGGGAGAGAGGGAGAGAGAGAAAAAGAAAGAGGGAGAGAGGGAAAGAGGGAGAGAGATTGCTTCTATTTGCTGGTTCACTCCCCAAATGGCCGCCAATGGCTGGAGCCAAGCCAATCTGAAGCCAGGATCCAGGAGCTTCTTCCAGGTCTCCCACGTGGGTACAGGGGCCCAAGGACTTGGGCCATCTTCCACTGCTTTCCCAGGCCATAGCAGAGCGCTGGATGGGAAGATGGGAAGAGGAGCAGCCGGGACTCAAACTCGCGCCCACATGGGATGCCAGCACTGCAGGCAGAGACTTAATCAGTGCCGGCCTCAATAAATTAGATTTCAA
Source organism: Oryctolagus cuniculus (assembly GCF_051225735.1). Classification (NCBI taxonomy): domain Eukaryota; kingdom Metazoa; phylum Chordata; class Mammalia; order Lagomorpha; family Leporidae; genus Oryctolagus; species Oryctolagus cuniculus. Next base: position 92,555,112 of record NC_142878.1, on the reverse strand, counting down.
CAGTTGACAAACGTTAAGAACACCATGTTTCTCAATGTGTTTATGTCCTCTTAGGAGCTGAGGGTGGTGCAGGTGTGAGGAGAGGGAGTCGGGCGAGGGAAGGCCCTTCACTGCCCCTTAGGAAGGAAGGAGGGTCAGAGTGGCATCTGAGAACGTCAGGAAGACGCAGGGAGGTCACCACGGGGTGGGGTGGGGTCACCGGAACTTAGGGCAGAGCTGCTGAGGTGACACCTGCACCAACACCCAGGAGGAAGGGGCCCCTCCAGGGGGGACCTCTCCTGGGCCAGACGGAAGCCCCCAGCCTGCTCTGTTGCCATCTCCCTCCCAGCACCTACACGTAGTCCTGGATCTGGACAGACTTAGCCCTTAGCCCTGTTGATTTCCCCAGTGGCTGTGTTACGAACACATCCCCCTATCTCCACTGTCCCCATCACCTTATCTTCCTTTACCTGGTGCGTCTCACCATTTATTTTATTCCATTTTATTTTTTATAAAACAGCAGTCCCCTCCCCTCAGTCTCCCTTTCCCCCCAGCTTCAATTATCCTCAGTCATCTGTGGCCAGAAAAAATATCTCATGGAAAATCCCAGAAAGAAGCACCTTACGAAGCTTCATGGGTATCCTATTCTGAGATCTCATGATGAGATCTTGGGCTGTCTCACCCCATCCTGCCCAGGAGAAGGACCCCCTTGTCCAGGGTATTCACACTGTATACACTACCCTCCCGTCAGTCCCTCAAGCAGGCTTCTCAGTCGTCAGGCAACTCACACCGGTGCACGCTTGTCTTCAGAAGTCCTGTGTCTGACCTATTATTGACCCCAAAGAGGTGTAGCAGATGCAGCTACCTCCTCCCAAGGCCAGAGTCCCAGAGGCACGCAGGGGTTTGTTCCAGCTTCCTATCCAGCTCCCTGCTAATGACCTGGGGAAAGCAGCGGCAGATGACCCAAGTGTCTGTGCCCTGTCCCCAACATAGGAGACCCCGGATGAAGCTCCTGGCTCTTGGCTTCTGATTGGCCCAGCTCTGATTGTTGGTGGCCAGTTGGGGAGTGAACCAGCAGGTGGAATATCTTTCTGTCTCTCCCTCTTTCTCTGTAACTCTGCCTTTCAGATAAATAAATAAATCTTAAAATGTGGTGCAGATGGGGTGTGGTGCTATCTACAGTTTTTAAGCATTCACCCAGGGGGTCTTGGAGGGAGATGAGGGAGCAACTACATTGCTGGATCGATCCGCCTCAGACCCTGCCAGGAACCTGAGCCGCTTCTCCGTGCCAGTCAGCCCAGCCTCACAGCCTCCGTCGGCGCTCAGGAGAGTCTGCCTCGGCGTGCAGTGAGCTGTGCGCGAGCTCACAGCCGGGCGGGGGGAAGCCGCGGGAGCCGTCGGCGTGTTCACGCGGATGTCTCCCATTTGAGCAGATCTAAAAGAGCAAAGCAGGCTGCACAGGAACCTGTCTAGCAACAAGAGCTACCTTCTCCCCCGGGGAGAAACGTGTGTGTTTCTTTCCATACTTTCTGGGGACAGAGGTGTTGCATTTTAATGCCCGATTTGGGCGCTGGGTGCAGAAAAATAACCGTGGTGCCCACGGCCAAATCTACTTCCATCCAGTCTCAGCAAACTCGCGATGATGTTTAAATTCCATGCAGCAGAATTACACACACAGCGCACGAGGGAGGCAGCTCAAGGCACATTTCTGGTTGCACTGTGTTTTTCTTCCGCTTTGCCACGCGAGCTGACTTCAACACTGCCCCCGTTTTGACTGCGCACAAGGTATGCACGGATGGGACAAAAATACCTCTGCTGGGTCTCTCCAGCCAGCTCACCACATGTAGGTGCTGCACTGGTGTGGCCCCAGGGAAGGCTGCAGCCAAGGGCAGATTGTGTGTGTGTGTGTGTGTGTGTGTGTGGCTATGAGGCTGTGTGGCTGTAGAGACGGGGGCGTGCCACCTTTCTCTCCCACAGCCATGTGGGGATCAGGAAGCCACCTGGGCCCTGGGTCCCTGTGGAATTCAGGGGGACGTGTATTGGGGTGTGCCCAAAGCTCAGTGGGGAGCCTACCCATCACCCTGGGAGACACCAGAGGCGAATCACCCTGCTGGCACATAGGTCACTCGTCTCCCAGTGGCCCAGTAGCAAGGTCAGGGTCACAGGAAAAGGCTGCTGCTCTTGCCAGAGCCCCTGAGAAGAGGACCCTGGGGATGCCGTGGCGGCAAGGTGATTGGACTTGAGGATCAGCCGAAGTCCCACCTCTCCACTTTGTTCCAGACCTGCAACCCCTGGGCCATGTCAGCCGCTGGGTGCTGACAGAATTTCCCAAGGTACGTCCGGTGGGGTCTAGATTCCTGGGATGCATAGAAAGGTTCAAAGCCTCCTGCCCAGGGACGTTTGGGAAATGCTGAGCTACGCATTCTGTAGCCTGAGGGCCTTCTCAGGGCCTTCATTGTGCTGGGGAGCCCAGTGTGGAGGTGGCGTCCAGTGTCCCAGCCCCCCTGGCAAGGAAATCATTTCACAGTGCCTCCTCCAGACCCCGCGCTCGGGAGACGCCCGCGTTGTGAAACTGGAGGAAGATGCGTGTCTTTCTCCCGGAGCGGCGGCCCGCTGGTCTAAGATTGCTAAATCCTCCTGAACGCAGAGTGCAGTGACAGGTTACCCTCGAGAGAGACCTAGGAAAGGTAAGTTTTCTTTTCTTTTTTTTTTTAAAAGATTTTATTTTATTTGAAAGGCAGAGTTACAGAGAGGCAGAGAGAGAGAGAGAGGTCTTCCATCTACTGGTTCACTCCCCAGTTGGCCGCAACAGCCAGAGCTGAGCTAATCCAAAGCCAGGAGCCAGGAGCTTCTTCCGGGTCTCACACACAGGTGCAGGGGTCCAAGGACTCAGGCCATCCTCCACTGCTTTCCCAGGCCATAGCAGAGAGCTGGATTGGAAGTGGAGCAGCCGTGACTCGAACTGGCACCCATACAGGATGCTGGCACTCATAGGTGGAGGCTTTACCCACTATGCCACAGCACCGGCCCCGAAAGGTGTTTTCATTTGGAGAAGAGCAGAGGGAAGTGAAACTGCCTTAAATGCACTGCGAGAAAAGCTTGCTTGGTTTCGTAGAAGGCAGGCTTTGCATCGGGGACCTGGGCCCAGTGGGGATTGCACAGGGCTGGGCCAGTCAACCAACCCACAGCCAGCGGCATCATGGGAACACCTGTGGGTGGGGCGGAAGGGTGGATCTGGGAAGGACATGGTTCCCTTGTCTTTAAGAGGAGAGAAATTGCTGCTTTCTTACAGAAAATCCCTTTGCATGTCATTTGGGACAGCTGTGATGTAAGGAAACGGCTCTGTCCCACCAAAGGGGTTTTTAAATGAAGCCTGATGGGGCCGGCGCCGTGGCTCACTTGGCCAATCCTCCACCTGTGGCTCCAGCATCCCATATGGGCACCAGGTTCTAGTCCCGGTTGCTCCTCTTCCAGGCCAGCTCTCTGCTGTGGCCCGGGAGTGCAGTGGAGGATGGCTCAAGTGCTTGGGCCCTGCACCCCATGGGAGACCAGGAGAAGCACCTGGCTCCTGGCTTCAGATCGGCGCGGTGCGCTGGCCGAGTGACCATTTGGGGAGTGAACCAACAGAAGGAAGACCTCTCTCTCTGTCTCTCTCTCTCACTGTCTAACTCTGCCTATCAAATAAATATTTAAAAGAAGAAGAAGCCTGATGGTGCAACACCTGAAGGCAAGGGTGGCTGTCACTCACCCCGCTGTCTCCCAGGGCAGGGCCTAGTGCCCAGGGGAGCTGCCTGAAATGGACCTGAGCCCTGACTGTGCTTGTAAGGTGGGATTTCTGGAAACCCATGGCCCCAGCACTCTCGGGCAGGACTGGCCTCTGAGCTGTGACGCTGCCCGAAGGACTCAGGGCTTGGGGAAGAGGCGGCTGGGTGACCACGGACAAGTCCCTTAGCCTCTCTGAGCCCCGGTTCCCTCACTGTGAAAGCTCTTGGGTGTAGGGTGTCAGCACACCGAAGCAGGGCCAAGGGGGCAGTGGAGGCCCAGTGAGGACGCAGCCCTGGTGTGCGTTATTCTTCGAAGACCTGAGACAAAGGTTTTGAGATCTCTAAGGCATTTTCACTAAATGCGTTTGAGAGACACCAATATCCAGCCATCACCTCTGGGACTGCTCAGGCTGCCACCAGCCGTGGCCTGGGGTTGGGAGTATGGGGGGTGGGGTGGGGTTGTCAGAAGAAGGGGGAGGGGTCTAGAGAGGAGCTGGTATCCTGGGAAGGAGTTCTCCGAGTATGGGACAGACTACCCCTGGGTGGGCCCACCAGTAACCCCAAAATGCGGATGCTGGGGCAGAGGCCTGGGAATCTGTATTCCCCACAAGCACCCACATGCTGCCCAGGACCTGCGGGGCTGCAGGCTCCGGCTGGGGGAGCAAAGTGATAAAACGCAGCAAGCCCCACTCTGCCGAGAAGCGCTGGCGTTGGTCAGAGGCCCAGGCCCTGGCACCCGGAACAGGGATTCTGCCAAAGAGCAGGTCTCCCCGGTGGGGGCAGAGAGTGATGACGGCACAGGGCCCCGGCTTTTTAAACTTGGCTCCGTGGTTTGCTGTGAGAGCTGTAAGACAGGCCCCTGAGATGGGGCCTTGATGCCGGCTGGGGCCCGCCCCACAGCCAGCAGGGTCTGAATCTCTTTTCCCCGGCAGCTCCCACGCGGGCCCCCTTTCCCTCTCCCCTCGCCTGTCTTCTGATCCAGCCACAGGTTTGCTCTTAGTCTCTCGCCCACTTCTGTGTCTGAGCAGCATGTGTGTGTGGGGGGGGGGGGGAGTGTTGCTTCTCTCCCTTTGTATCTATTGATCCATCACCTCCCTTCTATCATCTATTTATCATCTGTCTATCCACCCATCTTCTATCATCGATCTGTTTGTTCCTCGCCTTCTCTCTCCCTCTTCCTCCTCTCCACTCCAGCATCACCACCACCACCACCATCATCTTCATCATGTTCTTTCTCCCCTGTAGCTGGGCCATGGTACAGATAACTCACCAGGTGGACAGAGCTCACTCTGCTGAAGTCCCTGGTTTTGGCGCTGGACTACGGGTCCCCTAGGGGCAGGCACAGGTGTTCTGCTTGGAGCTGCACAGCCCAGCACAGTGTCAGGTGCGACTCATGGACAAGAGATTCGACAGTGTCCCTGCTGCTATAGGGGCTGCATCTGGACGTGGGTTTGTGGATCTCACAGCAGGGAGCCTTCCAACTCCAAGTGAAAATACACTCTGCTTCCCAGACTTATTTGCCCAGGTCCTGGAAGAGACTGCAGGAAAAGGAAACGAATAAGAACTAAAATATAACAGATGAGAGTTGTCCCCCATCACAACAAAACCCGAGTGCTTGTCTGGGAATACGCCACTGAAGACTCTCTCCCCACTGGACAGCCAGGTGTCCCCCAGGGAGAAAGACTGGGAGAGCGAGGTTCACGCTATCTTCCAAGAGGAGGGCCAGAGGAACTCTGGTCTTGCGCAGCCTCCTGGCCACGCGGCTGCTGCAGGGAGCAGAGATCTGTCCTTGCAGGGAAGTGTGATCATCGGAGCTCTGGGACACAGCGTCACAGCATCCAACCTGACGTGGTATTCTGCTCTCGGCCTTGGCGTCTGCTATGACATTTGCCAAACGAAGAAAGAAGGAGCAGGGAGCTCCTTCACCTCCCCACTGCCCTACTGTTCTGACGGCAGCCACACGGGGCTGTCTGACCCGGGGAGGTGCAGGTGCAGGCCAGGGCTGCTCATGGCGGGCCAGGGGCCGTCTTGAAGACAAGGAGGTGGAAAGGACCTTCTTAGGAAGATCTGTGGTCATTTTGCATTGCCCTGGCACCCACACATGGGAGATGGACGGGTACTTTCTTGTTGACCATGATTTGGGAGTTGTCAAGCTCAAGTGGTGAATTTCATGTGGTGTGAGTGGGGCGCTGGTAACACACAGGAGGGCCAGTGTCGCGACATGATGGATTCGAAACTGGAGAAATGTAGGTATTTCTTTTACTTGTTTAGTTATTTGAAAGGCAGAGTTAGATGCACATGCACACACACACACAGAGGTAGAGAGGGAAAGAGAGAGAGAAGGAGAGAGGGAGGGAGGGAGAGAGAGAGATCTTCCATCCACTGGTTCATTCCCCCAGACATCCACAATGGCTGGGGCTGGGCCAGGCAGAAGCCAGGAACCTGGAACTCCATCTGTATCTCCCCCTTGGGTTGCAGGGGCCTGAGCACTTGGGCCATCTTCCACTGCTTTCCCAGGTGCCTGAGCTGGAAGCTGGCTCAGAAGTGGAGCATCAGGGACTCGAACCGGCACCCCTAGGCAATGCTGGCTTAACTCGCTGCACCCACAACACTGGTCCCAAATGTGGGTTATTTCACCACCTGCTGTTGAGGCATGAGACCTGCAGATGTCAGGTGCCACAGTGAGCCCTTGAGACTGTCACCCTGGAGTGATCCACACGAGCCCGTTCTTACAGGGCCCTGGGTGTTCCTGGGGAGGGCGGTGCTGCCTGGGTCTCCGATGATCCTGCCTGCCCTCCTTTTACCCCTCCTCACCCAACACAGGCAAATGCACCAAGTCCAGGGCCTGGGGTGGGGTGGGGCGGGGATGTGTGCGGTTAAGCCCGATCTCCTCTCCCCTTCTTTCTGTGGATTAAAATGGAGATGTACTGCAGCTGCCTCTGCCAGACCTGCTCCCTGGGAGCACCTAGCAGGGACCGAGGTGCACGTGGGAGCCCCACGCAAGCTGTCGAGGCTGGCCTGGAAGTGGGTAATCTCAGCAAGGGTGATTTGGAGCGCAGCGTGGCACGCTTGCAGGCGGCGAGGCCGGCTGCTCCCCACGGCGCTCATTAAGCTTCCGTAGATTGCATTTCCTGCCTCCCCCGCTAGCCCTCCAAAGTGCCTGTTATTAATTCATAAAAACACTGCAAGCGTGATTGAGTCCGCTGATTACTGGAGCAGGCAGACGCGAGAGACGGTAAAATATTCCGTGTCTCTCTATCAGGCTCTCAGGGGCTCAGGAGGAGGAAAAAAAATAGAGAGGCAAGCAGCAATGTGCAGAAAGGAATATGGAAAAACACTGTGTTGTGAAATATTAATCAGAGCTGTTTGCCCCCAGGGGCCAAAAATAGGCGGCGGTATAATCAATGGAGTGCGCGGTGCCCAGCAATGCGTCTTTGAGGGGTTGATTATTGCCGGTAAACACAGCTAAAGATTCGGGATCTGTGGGCCGGGCCCGCGCTGCTGCCGGAGAATCCTGGTCCCTTATCAGCCTTCTGCAGGCGTGGCCCTGGGGGAGCGCGGGAGGTGCTGGCTGGATGCTCAGGGAGTCAGTTGGGCCCAAGGCACAGTGGCTCTGCCCCTTTCCAAGCGCAAAGGATGCGGTGCGGTGGGAGGTGGCGGGCGTGAGCCAGGCTCCCTGTGCCTGAGGTTGGGCGCCTCTAGAATTTACTCTTATTGTTATTATTTTTTGGTAAAGATTTTAAAATTTTATTTTTTTATTTGAAAGGCAGAGTTACAGCGAGAGTTCTATTTGCTGGTTTACTCCCCAAAGGGCTGCAATGAAGCCAGGAGCGAGGAGCTTCATCTGGGTCTCCCACGTGGGTGCAGGAGCCCAAGCACTTGGGCCATCCTCCACTGCTTTCCCAGCCACAACAGCAGGGAACTGGATCGGAAGTGCAGCAGCTGGGACTTGAACTGACCGCTCATATGGGATGCTGGTGCTGCAGGTGGCAGCTTTACCTGTTCCGCCACAATGCCGGCCCCTAGAGTTTACTTTTTACAGCCAATGGCCCAGGGCTGCCTGTGTGGCCTTTTAAAGGGTCTTCAGCAGGAGCAGGTGGGCTCTGGGGGGAGTTGGGGAGGGAGGTGTCTCTGGAGTCTCCCGCAGGGTGGGAGTCCTTGCAACCCCTGTCTGTGTTGGGGCGGGTGTGGATAGTCGCTGCAGAATCAGCTCACGGTATGTGCACACCGCTGCTTCACAGGGCCCCCATGTCTGCCCTGCCTCCCTCAACCTCAGTGCCCGGGCCATGACACCTGCACGTGTGAGTGGGAGGGAACTGTCACCTGTCACTGTGGACTGTGGGGAGCCCGGGGACTGTTTGGCCGTTCACGTGGAGCGATGGTTGTGCAGATCTTAACTACACGGTGTCTGAGCCAATCAGAGGGCCTGACTTCAAGAGGTCACACCCCACAGAGGCTCAGAGAGAGGGAGAGTGACTTCCCCGAGGCCACACAGCAGAGCGGATTCTTGATGCCTGGGCTGCCCCCACCCCACCCCGGGCATTCCACAAGGGCGTGGAGAAAGAGGCACCGAAGAGAATGACAGACAGTTCTGCGCTGAGACTTTGGGTATAAGGAGAGCTCTCTGTCGGCCACACGGAGGCTAAGTCATTTGTCATTTGTCAAGGAGCTCGACTACACTGTGCCATCAGTTATCTCAGCAAGCCCACGAAGGTGGGCAGCGTTTGGGGAGAGTGGTGATGAGGGAAAAGGGATGGAGCCCAGAAAGGTGGTCTGGGGACCACAATGGGCCCCGTGGAGGGTCACCCTCTGCCCGCCTCTCTCTGTCAGTTTTAGAGGCTCAGAGCACGCCCTCTCTTCTCCATCAGCACCATGGCTTTAAAAGGAGAGGCCAGGCGAGGAAGGACGCAGGCAGGCGATGCTTGGGCACTTTGGTGAATGACTCATCTAGGAAAGATTCCCCTCTTGGCCGCAGGGGACGGGGGATGCTTGCGTGAGCTGCTTGGAATGGTTGTGATAGCTGTAGCCATCATTCTTTGCGTAAGCAAGTCCACTACCCCTAGTGTTCAGCCAGTTCTGCCCATTTTACAGAAATTGCACAGGCAGGTTGGCACGGCTCACCCACTGGCGCCAGGTCACAGGACTGGGCAGTGGCAGAGCTGGGGTTTAACAAGGGTCTGCCTGATTCTGAGGTCCCAAGGCGTGCCCCCGACCCCACCCCCAGAGCAGGGGAGAAAGAGGAAGCGGAAGTTTTCCACCCATGAGATCTTTGCAGGCTGGGAAAAAGGGGGCGTGCCCTGGGCAGGCAGTATAACTGTGATGGAAGAAACGGCCAGTCCAGCTTTGGCCAATGAACTACTCCTTTGAGTCCTGAGACAGCCTGGACCAGCGTGGACAATTTAGAAAGAGACACAATTTGTTTCTTGCACGGCTGCAGGCTGGGGTGTCCAGGACCAGGGTGTCAGGTGAGGGTCTTCTTCCTGTGTCCTCACACAGCGGGGGGCATCCTGTGGTGGGAGCGAGCGAGCGAGCATGAGGGGGAAGCTCAGGGGGCTCTACCTCTGATGCAGCCACTGCTCCCCCCCAGGGCTCACCCCTGCAACCCCCTCTCACCCTAATTACCGCCCATAGCCTCATCTCCAAATATCAACAAATGATAGTGGAAATTCAGCTTCCAACACACAAGCTCTAGGGGAAAGCATTCAAACCGTAGCAATCACCAAGCAGCCGATGGTGCTGTTAGTAGGACTGAGGCCGCGGAAAAGCTGACTTTCCCTGGAAATACTGTACACTCGTGAGCCTGCTAGCAATCCAAAGCAGGGTTGTGGCACACGTGATTAAAGCACCAACATTCAGAGAGCAGAATGGAGACTGGCAGGGGTCCAGATGGGTTCACACAGAGTAAGTGACTTAAAATAAAACGACGTCAGGGGAAGCTGGCTTTGGCAAGGTGACCAGCTGGATGGCCAGAGAAACACAATACACATAAAGGGCCTAATTTCTGTAATGTGATAGGCATGGATTTTCAGTGCATGCTGATGGAGATGGAGACCAGAGGCAGGAAGCTAGGAACCAGTTGGATGTCACTCAGACGACTGCCTGACGCCTGGTTCTCACGAGATGCTCTGCACCACAGCCTGGAGTTCGGATCTGGGCAGCAGCTCAGGCTGAGACTGGCAGGATCCTGGCCCAATCAGTGCTTTTTCCAATGTCTGGTAGAGTTAGAGGGTAAGGTTTATACGAAATCAAGACTCTTACTAACAGTAGAGCAAAATCTTCAGAAGAGCCTCTGTGGCCCTCAAAATAACTGAACACATAGAAACAGTTCCAGAAAGTCACACAGAAAATCTTAGGGCAGCGGGAGGGAGCTGAGGATGAGGGTGGAGGGGAAGCCTGCTGTCTCCGTGGTGATGGTTTTACAGTGAGAAAGTGATCACACATTACTTATTTGGAAGTCAGAATTACAGAAAGAAGAGGACACACACACACACACGGGGAGAGATAGAGAGAAGCAGAGAGAGAAAGAGAGAGAGAGAGAGAAAGAGAGAGAGAGAGGTGATCTGTCTACTGGTTCACTTCCCAGATGGTTGCAATGGCCAGGGCTGGGCCAGGCTGGGCCAGACTGAGGCCAGGAGCCTAGAACTCCATCCAGGTCTCCTATGTGAGTGCAGGGACCAAACACTTGAGCCATCTTCTGTTGCTTCCCCCAGGTCATTAACAGGGAGTTAGCTCAGAAGTGGAGCAGCCAGGAATCGAACCATATAGGATGCTAGCACTGCAGGCTTTACTCGCTACGCTACAGTGCCGCCCCCTGCCTCCCGACCAGAATTTTTAAAGTAAAAATAAAAAGAGTGGTCAGGCTTAGCAAAGACGTGGTGGGATTAGAGCCCCAGGGGTGTTGCAGGTTGGGTGACAGGAAGTTCTCTGTGTCTCTGCTTTGCCACACCCGTTCTCCAGGAGCTGACCATGGACACAGTGGAACCTGTCTGCTCTCCTAGAGGCCAGCCTGGTGCAGGCTTCCCACTCCCCACTGTACTTGCACAGTGGTGGCCCTTCCTCATCTTTTGAAACCGAGCAGGGGGCAGGCATTTGGCACAGGGGTTGGGTGCTGCTTGGGTACCCATAGCCCATGGGCAGTGCCTGGGCTTGAGTCGTGGCTCCCCTCTTCCTCCCAGCTTCTTGCTAATGTGTACCCTTGGGGGCAGCAGGTGATGGCTCAGGTCCCTTGGGTCTTTATCTCTCCCAACCCTGAGTTCTGGGCTCCTGGCTTCAGCATGGCCCAGCCCTGGCTGTTGGAGGCATTTGGGGAGTGAACCAGCAAATGGGAGACCTCTGTGTTTTTATCTTTCTCTCTCCATCTCTCTGCCTTCAAGTTAAATAGATCAATCCATAGATAAAATACTTAAAAACCTAAGAGATCTGGGGGGTCACTACCCCAGCGATGAATGAGACACATCCCTCCCCTGCGCGTGGCAGAGAAGACGCGCAGTGCTGCGGCTCAAGCCCCAGGCAGGGAGCTCCCCGTTCCTTCCCTTGTCATTCTGCTACACTCTGTGTAAGAGATGAGGACGCAGGGCCGGCTCCGTGGCACAGATTAATCCTCCTCCTGGTTCCAGCTGCCCCTTTTCTGATCCAGATCTCTGCTATGGCCTGAGAAAGCAGCAGAAGATGGCCCAAGGGGCCCCTGCACCCACATGGGAAACCAGGGAGAAGCACCCGGCTCCTGGCTTGGGATCGGCGCAGCTCTGGCCGTTGCGGCCATTTGGGGAGTGAACAAACGGAAGTAAGACCTTTCTCTCTGTCTCTCTCTCTCACTGTCTGTAACTCTGGCTCTCAAATAAATAAATAAATAATTTTAAGAGAGAGAGAAAGAGAGAGAGAGAGAGGTGAGGACGCAAAAGCCTGGGGAGGTGCAGACCTGCCAAGGCCCTAGTGGCTAGGAAGGACAGACCACAGTGTGACCCCCGCCCTTGTGTATGTGTGCAGGCTCAGATCTGAGCAGGGGCGTCTCCTGGAGCCGGGCTCAGCAGGATTTCGGTGAAGAGGGAGTGTCTGTGTGGCAGTTCATGGAAGGAGAATGACAGCCATTACAGGCAAGGCTGATGGGAGAGGTCGGACTGGAGAGGGGGGAACCAGGACCTTGGAGAGCAGCCAGGGAGTCCGCAGAGCGATGGAAGGAGCCGGAGCAGTGGAGCAAGCAGTGGTCTCCCGATCCCCCCACCCATCTCATCGCATCAGAGCTCCCTGGGACCCCATCAGACCAGCGGTCAGCCGCCCCGGAGAGGCCGCACGAGCCAGGCTAACCTGCAGCAGGAGTCCTCAGACTGCCCCTGTGGCTGAGGGCAGGGAGCGGCAGAGGCTGCAGCTCCCAGGAGAACCCGGGCGGAGGCGGGTGTTGTGGGCCAGGGGCCCCAGCTGGGCTGGCTCCAGGCTCTTCCCTCACTCGTGAAAAAAGGCGGAGGTGAGAGTCAAGGATGCAGGATTGGTGTACAGCAAAGCATACTTGCACACTCAGAGGTGAGGGCAGGCAAGCTTAAGAGGGAGAGGGAGAGAGAGAGAGAGCCAAAACCTAAAACGTTCCCTTTATAGGATTGGGAGGCCTGGGGGTGGAGTCTGGGGTGGGGCTTGCCTGGCTATTCAAAGAGGGTGGAGTTTGGGACAGGTTTTGAGTATCGCCTGGTTCCCTGCCTCTTTTGGAAATATTGGAGGCGTGGCACTGTTGGGAACATGGCAGGGGTGGGGAAGTTGCCGGCATGGCACCCTGCAGCCATGTTGGGTCTTTGTGGCTGGCTCTGGTTCCAAGTTTGCAACCCCCTAGAACTTGTGGCGCACACCAAGAAGGCAGGTGGTGCCCAGAAAGGGAGTGCAGGTCGGGCCGCCGTGGAGGGCTCGCCACAGCTGCTGTGCTAACGACCCAGACTTTTGCACAGGCTGGCTGCAGCTGCCCGGCAGCGGGCCACACAGCCACGGCTGTGGCTCTCAGACCTCGGCTCCTCTGGCTGTCACCCCCTCCCTGGCCAGCAGAGGTGTGGGGTTGGGAACACAGGTTGTGTGTGTCTGGCCTCGTCCTGTGGGGGCGCCATGGAGAGGCGCTGGGCTGAGTGAGGGCTCTGTGTAATGCCAGCATAGCTGATGCCCACAAAGCCAGACACCCCCCAGGCTGACCTTGGTCTTTGGTGCCTGAGAAAGCGGCTGTCTCCACAGAGGGCCCCTCTCACCAGCGCACCTGCAGCCCCAGCCAAGGGATCCAGGAGCCGCCTGCTACCTGCAGGGCTGCTGGGACGATTAATGAGCTCGTGTTTATAAAGGGCTCTCAGCTCTCAGAGGGCTCTGCAGAAGGAGAAGTGGGTTATAATTACCACCGCTGTAATTAATGAGTCCGAACTTCTTAGAGAACATAAAGGAGGGGGAAAAGGGGGGGGAACCCAACGTGTTTGAACTTGGAATTGTTTCTTCCCTTTGTAATTGACATGTTGGGAAGGTATCAAATGATGTTATCTCGACTCCTTTCAAAACTGAGCAGAGCCCCAGATGGGGTGTCTCAGTGCCCCAGGCAGAGTTTCCAAGAATAATGGGGTACAGTACAGCTCTTTGAAAAACTCTGGGCTGGAAACCAATCCTCCCAGTAACCTGGGAAGTGAGTGCCTGTGTGCCAGGCACCCGGGCAGCCCACCCAGCAGGGCTGGAGCTCACAGAGCCAGGGCACACAGCTGGCACTCGGTTACACCCCACCCACAGCCATCTACACCTACTCCAAGTTCCAGACGCTCTGCTGGGGGAAGGGTTTTGAAAGAATGCGTCCTGCTTAGCACACACTCAACAGTAACTAAAAACCCACTTCCGGGTCTCCGCTTTAACGAATCAGATTATGTATGATAGATCCCTCTTAGCCCTTTTCTTCGATGGTGGTGAGGATGCTACTTCCGTAGGATACATGACCAGGATTTGAGCGCTGCTTGGGACACCCACATCCCATGTCAGAGGGCCTGGATTTGAGTCCAGGCTCCTGGACTTGAGAAGCATCTTGGGAGGTAGAGGATGATGGTTCCAACCCTTGGGTCCCTTGGCCACCTGTGTGGGAGACTCTGCTGGAGCTCTGGGGTCCTCCTGACATGGCTCAGTCCTAGCTGTTGTGGGCATCTGGGGAGTGAACCAATGGAGGGACGCTCTCTCTGCCTTTCAGAACATTGAAATAAGTAAATCAAATATGTAGTAAGTCATCTATGTAGCAGTGCAGGTGTCAGAGTTACTGGTGATGCTTCAACTGGACAGAGTAAGTTCAACTTCCTTCTATGCGGAAAAGTAGCCAAAGATAGAATGAGGAAATTTATAAGGGTATTTCAAAAAACTCATGGAAAATGGAACCAAAAGATATGTTTTTGTGCTTCCGCCCTGGCCGCCATTGGAAAGCTGCAGCCATGGCCCTGCGCTACCCCATGGTCATGGGCCTCAACAAAGGCCACAAGGTGACCAAGAACGTGGGCAAGCTGAGGCACAGCCGCCGGCGTGGGCGCCTCACCAAGCACACCAAGTTCGTGCGGCACTTGATCCGGGAGTTGTGTGGCTTCGCCCCCTACAAGCGCCGTGCCACAGAGCTGCTCAAGGTCTCCAAGGACAAACGGGCGCTCAGGTTCATCAAGAAGAGGGTGGGCATCCACATCCGTGCCAAGAGGAAGCGCGCGGAGCTGAGCAGCATCCTGGCCGCCATGCACAAGGCGGCCGCCAAGAAGGACTGAGCCCCACCCCACCTCTGCCCCACCCCGGGGAGCAATAAACGGCCAGAGCTCCCCCCCCCAAAAAAGATATGTTTTTGGTGCAAAAAAAGTTTGAAATTCATGCATGGTTTTTACATAATATGCATTTTCCACGAACATTTTGTGTGCTCATTGGAAATGTTTGTGGCGCAATGGAGCTATTTAGAAAAATACACTAGGAAATTAACTACCTTTCAAAATAACTTCAAATAGCTTGCATACATTGTGCATGCAAACTCAACTTTAAAAAGTTCTTCTGAGGCTAAAGAGATACTGTGGCGCTCCCGCGAGAGGAAATTCAGTTTCTGAGCACGCCCTGGTGCCCCTGGGATCTGCAGCAGGGACGCGTATCCCAGCCCAGGGACTGAGAAATTCAACCTCGGGGTTATATTTCACACTGATTTGGTCAAAGCATTTGCCATCGTCCCCTAGGTCTCAACCATTTTTCTTAATTTTATCAGCTCGGTTTGTTCTCCTTGGCCATTGTTCATTGTTGCCCTTGCTCCTATCTTGTGCGTCCAGCATCCGACCAGGGGATCTCATTCTGCCAGCGATGTCTTTCTCAGATGTTTGTCACGCTCAGGGGCTGCCTGGGCCAACCGTGCAGCGTGAGAAACCACAGTCAGTGTCGGGATTCAGCGTGATGGGACTGTGGCCATCTCGGACGGAGCCACCAAGCCCAGTGGGGTTGTTCAGATCAACTTCCCTCTTGCCTCGTGCCTACAGTGTCTCTCTCTCTCTCTCTCTTTTTTTTTTTTTTTTTTTTTTTTTTTTTTTTTTTTTTGACAGGCAGAGTGGACAGTGAGAGAGAGAGACAGAGAGAAAGGTCTTCCTTTGCCGTTGGTTCACCCTCCAATGGCCGCCACGGCCGGCGCGCTGCGGCTGGTGCACCACGCTGATCTGAAGCCAGGAGCCAGGTACTTATCCTAGTCTCCCATGGGGTGCAGGGCCCAAGTACTTGGGCCATCCTCCACTGCACTCCCTGGCCACAGCAGAGAGCTGGCCTGGAAGAGGGGCAACCGGGACAGAATCCGGCGCCCCGACTTGGACTAGAACCTGGTGTGCCGGCGCCGCAAGGCGGAGGATTAGCCTAGTGAGCCACGGCGCCAGCTACAGTGTCTCTTTGAATGTCAGTGCTTCTTGCAAAAGTTCGAGTGTGTCCTGGCCAGCCACTGGCCATCTTGGTCCATGAATTCCCATCTCTGGCCTCGCAGTGCGGGGGCCCTGCTGCCTTGTCCCTCCCAGGATCCTTCTTCTGTCTGGAAGCATCGCCAATAAATGTCATCCTGGGTTTTTCTCTCTTTTTTTTGGTCTCACGGCACCTTCTGCCTTAGGCAGCCAGTTCTTATGTACTGGGTTTTCCGAAACAGTCCAATTGAGCTGAAAATGATGGACGGATGTGCCAATCACTGTGCCCTGGGTTATGAGCCACTGAGGTCAAGGACGTAACCTACTTGTCTTTCACTTTGCAGTCTTTAGAAGAGGAAAATAAATGGAGGAACAAGGATCTGGGAGAGTTTGGAAGTTTCTTAGCCTGGAGCCTCAGGTCTTTCTGGGAAGGGGGAGGCCGGTTCACACGGAGAAGGGAGGGAGTTACAGAGACGCCTTCTCTACGCACCTGCTAGGAAAGCGAAGACTGGACTCCGTACAATGAGAGAACAGCAGCTCTGTCCTCAGCTATCTGTGGACACCTGGCTTCAAAGCCCACCCACCCCAGCTCCCTGGTGAGCAGTGCCCCCACCCCCGCTCAGGCAACACCTGGCTGAACAGGAGTGGGTGAGCGTCTGGCCCCAGCTTAGCGGCTCCTGTTCTATCCCAGCGCCACGGTCTGAACGCATCCTCCCCACCCCGCCCCCATCCACACGCTGAGACTGTCGCCCATGGATAGCACTAGGAGGCGGGGACTTCTGGAGGTGCGGAAGTCACGAGGGCTCCCTCTTCACGGATGGGACCAGCCCGGCTGTTCCCGCCCTGCGCTACCTTCTGCCATGCCAGGACAGCGCTCATCCCCGCCTGGGGACTGTGGGCTCGTCCCCGAGCCTGGGGGCTGTGTTTGTAGCAGCAGACCCGGACAACGCAGGGGGATTTGGAAGTGGACACGCATTCTGTTGGCTTGAACCGGCAGGTCAGGCTGACCATCTAGAGAGGAAAACAGAGAGAGGGAGGTGGACGGGGGAGAGGGACGGAGACATGACAAGCAGAGAGGTGGAGAGAGGCAGACGGGCAGACAGGAGCAGGCGAGGTGGTCAGGGCGTTTAGCGCTTGCCAAGAGCCAAGGGGCGAGAAGACCCAAACCTCGGACCGGCTTCCTCATTTCTGGCCCTCCCAGGCTCGCCTGCTTCCCTGGCTTGGGATTTGCCCATGAATCTTTGCAACAAATCCCATCTTACCTAGGGCTGCCAAGTAGCTTTCTGCTCCTTGCATCTAAATGATTTCTGCCTACGACACTCGTGATTTTCTTAATAACTTGACCTCGTTTGCTGCTGTTTACAATTTTTTTTCAATTTTTAAAAAGCAAGATCTAAGGGGGAAAATATGCTAATTTCTCCTGCAACACAGATTTCTAGTTGCTTATCCAGCATTAATTCTCCTCTCCACTTTGAGAGCAAAACGCCAAGCTACAAAGCTGCCTAGCACACCCTATCTGGCAGACACTGGTAGTGAAAAGGAGCTGACAGTAGAAGTGTTGGGGTGCTGTCTCCAGGAAAGCCCCCAAAACGAGGGCTGACTCAGCAGACAGATGACTTTGCACCCTTCCTTCTTTTCTTATCTGGAATATGGGCATGATAGCTGGAGCTCCAGCAGCCATATTGCGAATGAGAAAATGAGGTCACACTTCAGGGTTGGCCAAGAAAGCACTAGGAGGAGCCCGGGGACCTGGTGAAATCACAAACCACACTAAGCTCTCAGGAAATGTTTGCCCTTGGCCTACCTGGGCCTCTACCTAAGGATGTCCCAGGAAACCTTAAGCCCTGTGCCCTCATCCTGATGTGCGTCCAGGTTCCACCCCTGGGACTCACCAGCACGACTCCAGGATCTCTCCTGTTTCCCTCTGAGGAGTCAGCGCCCCTGGCTGCCACTTCCTCCTGATATTGAGCGAGTCCTCATCTCTGTTCTTCACGGCAGCCTATCCTCCCCGTTTGGCACGGGGTGGGCGTGCCCCTGCCCAGGTACTGTGTCGAGATCCCGGCAATCCGGATCTCTGGACCTACGAGGTAAATCTGGAAATCCAAGCCTCATCCTGACCCAGGGTTCCATAGCTCTGGCAGCTGGGCAGCTGCCCAGGTGCCCAAGCCAGACCCCAGGGGGAAAGTCTCTCCTCTCTCCCACCGCAAGGCTCAAAGGCTCTCCCCGGCCAGGGGGCCCCTTCTGCTACGCTCCTCTCTCCATCCCACTGCCACCCGCCCTGGTCCAGGTGGCCACCCTCGCTCTCCTGGGGGGTCCTAGGAGCCCCTCTCAGCTCCCTCCCCGCAACCTCACTCCCTCTTCCCCGCCATGTCTCCACCTTACAGAGAGTGTGGCCTTCAATTAACTCCCAGGTTTGCCTCTGCAAACCCACTTACCTCTTGGACCCTGTTTCCATTTAAATGGGAAGCTCTGGCCACCCTGGTCAGCTGGCTCCCACTCTCTTTAGAAACACTGCTGGACCTCTGGGCCAGGCACAGCCTCCTGGCTGCTTGGTCCCAAGATCCTCCCCATTAGGTCTCCTGCCCTAGCCCCAGCTCCTGCCCGAAAGCGCTCGTGGTTGGGGGTCTCCCCTGCTGGGTAGCACCCAGTGGCCCAGAGCCTGGCCTGAGGACACCTTGGGAACCCTGCTGAGTGATGGCGGCTAGAAGCTCTGCTCAGGCACAAGGCACAGGCCAGGGCCTGCATCGGCACAATGCCCGCTATCTGGATCCCGCGCAAGGACCCAGCGCTGCCTCAGTCCAGGCAAGACAGAGACCTGCCTGGGCTCAGCCAGCCCTGCCTGGAGGAAGGGCCTCGCTAGGTCAGCCTTCGGCGGCCCCCTGCCCACTGACACCCAGGCCCCCACACATCAGAGGACAGGTGCTTCCTGCTCCTCTGCCCTCACATGGAAACCCCAGCCTTCCTCCTGCTTCCCCAAAGTCAGACCCAGTCCTGAAGGGCACTGGGTGAGGACTTGGCCTGTGCCTTGGGAAGTGAGCCCCAGCACTGGGGTAACCTGACACCTCCCCACCTCCCTTACCCCCCATCCCCCCCCCCATGCATGAGCCTAAAAATCTGCTTTTCCAATGAGATCCCAGTGATGCTGATGCTGGCTTTCAGAACACCTGTTCCACTGGGACCTTGAGCCGGCCTGGGGCCTGTGCCACCCTCAGGGTCAAGGGCGTTGACCCCGGCTGGACGCTGCGAGCTGGGAGGCCATGGCCAACACTTCAGGAAGTGGCTATGATGCCTTCTCATCTCATGTCCTCCAGAGAAGGCCCGCTGGGCACCTCCTGGGCATGGACCCCAGCCCCCCAATTCCAGTGCACCCAGGAGCAGGTCCTGGGTCCACTCAGCTGCCTGTTCATCCCTTTCTAGAAGCCTCAGAAAGAGGAATATCTCATGTCCTTGCCCTGCACTATGGGGGAAAAATGGTATGGAATTATCACATAGCCTTAAACCCAGGATATGCAAATGCACTCATTTGAATAACTGCCAATTTATATGCTCCATCAAATTAAATATGCGAATTCCAGCCGGTGCAGGAAGCAGTTATTGCCCATCCTGGCTCAGGCTTACGGAGTCTCTTCTGGGCCCCTGTCTCTTTAGCACTGAAAGGCAGAATTAGGGATTAGTCTCGAGCATGCTTGGTCCTCTGATGGCCGCCCTGACCTGCTGGGTGGAGCTTCTG